>NC_061493.1:23589056-23718760 GCF_022539355.2 Hippoglossus stenolepis | reverse complement strand
CGTCAAAGTCCTCCTCCTTTAAAGTTAATAAGTATCCTGGGCATATGGGAGAACCTTCAGCCAAAGAACAATATTCAACTTCCCCTTGGTGAAGAAGGAAATTGATCCCTCCACACTTTCAGTCATGAGTTAAATCTCAGCTCAAGTCATGAGTGTGTCACAAAACCAGAGAGCACATCCAGAGTCACAGAAGACGTGAAACAACCCGGTTCACATCGTTCAGTGGCATCTGCATGTTTACACAGAAAATCTACCATCAGCTTATCAGTCAACCGGGCCACGCCTCGCTTATCACCTCTGTGGAAGCTCCTCATAAACTGTAAAGGTGTGACTCAGAGCTGACTATCAGTTTTCTACTGTAATTAAGATTATTCTAGATGGACTTTGTTCTCTGCACCAGCTGCTCCTTGGATGATATCTTATCAGAGACGTCTGCAAGGAGGTGATAGAGAACAAATTAGTTTTGAAATTGAAAGAAATCCCTCAGACTCGGCAGAGTCGAACCGAACACATGGAAGGTTTCACTTTACGCACTACAGGTCCTACAGTGTTAATAAAAGACATATGGTGGCAAAAATGTCATACATTTCAATATTCCTTTCAAAATATTCAGCATGACAACCTCCACTTCTTGTCCATGTGGATCCTGACGCCTGATCCATGAGCTTCACAGTTCCTCCCTGCAGTTCCCCCCTGCTGCCACTCGGTGCCGCCAGTGTCCCACGTGAAGCTGCGATCAGGGGCTTGGCTCCTTTAGTTTCCCACAGTCATGACGCAAAAAGTCAACATTACTGACTATGAAACGTTTAACTTTTATTATCAAGCCCAGTAAATAATTATGCTAAATCAGCCACTTTTCTATGTGGTAGAAATTGTATTTAAACACTTTTCATTTTTTTTACATCAGTCATTTTCAAATGACGTGGTTTATCAACATTATAAAAAGTACTGACTTTTCTCCTGTATTTGCTTCACTACACTGGCTTCCTGTTAAATTAAGAATTTGATTTAAAACTCTCCTCCTCACCTACATTAATATGGCAGCATCATACCTTAAAGAGCTCATCGTACCTTATCAACCCACTGGAGCACTGCGCTCCCAGAGTTCAGGCCGACTTGTCCTCCCTAAAGTCCATAAAAGTAGAGTTATCAAGTTCCTCTCTGGTGGAGTCATCTCCCAATTTCATTTCTGGAGACAGACACCCTCTCTACGTTCAAGAGTCGGCTTCAAACCTTCCTTTGTGATCAGCTTAGAGCTGGTTCAGGCTCTTAGTTCTGCTGCTATAGGTCTAGAATGTCGGGGGACACATGGAGCCTCATGCACTGAACTCAGTGGATCCTCGGCCGTTTCTCCAGAGGAGGTGTATGTGAGCAGGCAAATGTCCGAGTGAGGGCCTCCGGAGTTTCTGCAGATTCCCTCCACATCACCCCCAAGTACAAAGTCTGCAGAAAGTCTGGAGGAGTCGATGTGAGACATTTCTTTAAAAAACAAACAAAAACAAAACCAATATTTCCGTATTGAAAAGATTGAATCATAACAGCATAATGAATCTGAAACTGAGCAGAAGATGGCTCCTGCAAAGTAAAGCACATTATTTGTGGATCCCACTGGACTTCAAACACCACAGAGTCATATCTCTGTGTCCATCAGAGATATGATGTGTTCAGTGCAGCAGGCTGAGGCGTGATATGATCTCTCAGTCTGTCAGAAAGGAAAAGACCAGAACTTATTTAATCAGAAATTTGGTTTCAAATATTCATGAAATATAATCAACTTAATCACAGTATGATCGTTATTTCACAGCATAATGAACCCCCCGCCTCATCAGTCAAGCATGACCAGGGTGGCTGACTTCACGGTGTCGCTCTCAAATACAATGAAACAAACGCACCTCTCTTTTTTACACACACACACACACACACACACACACACACACACACACACACACACACACACACACACACACACACACACACACACACACACACACACACACACACACACACACACACACACACACACACACACACACAGAGAGAGAAAGAAGAAAGGTAAGAAAGTATGTACATTTTTCTAAATTAAAAAATGCAAATAGCTATAGAATATGCCTTTGTATGTTTATATAATAGCTTTAAGTTTTATTAAATTGAATAAAATACAACTTCATGCAAAACAACTTCACGTTTTTCTTAAAAATTATCAATCGACCAAGAAACAACACGTTGAAAACTGGAAACAAAAACCAAAGCACAGAACCAAGCAAAAGAAGTGTGAACTGAGGAGAAGGAGATGAGGAGACAGACGAAAACATAAATATGCTAATTCTGCAATATGACACAATCACATCATTCATCGTGTACATGCAGCTAAATCCTCCGCGCCACCGAACCTGACGGGGGGGGGGGAGGCTGCAGAGAGCGTGCCTGGAGGCCGCCGCTCTGTTCAGGGGAACACGGCGATGGATCTAATGTACAGGATAATGTTTGGCCTGAGGAGCCCACATGGGGAAGCTGCTGCGTCCTATTTGCCGGGATGTTGAGCTCAGTTTGGAGAGCACTTCATTCTCCCTGCCCTGTGGGATCTTAGCCACAGGCTGAGATACAGTGCAATCAATCTGTTCCTCATCAGACGCCGGGATGGGCTCTGTGTCGTGTGCGTGTTTTACTTTGAAGGCTCACGTCTTCTTTAGCTCACGTTGACACTCTGGAAACAGCAGGAGGACGCGTCAGATATTTGGTTTCTATCCCGTTTGCACACACGTGTTCGCTCTGGAATGTTGTCTCCAGCTCTTTTTTTTACCTGGAACCTTTAATACTATATTTTGAATTGAGTGTTCATGTTTCAAATAAGTTTAATTAGTTATTTGATGATAAAGAAAGGTGTGTGACGTCCTGATTGACAGCTGAGACTGACTCAGTTTTTAGGACAAATCTGGGACACTTCTCCAGCTACAGATCCTCCAAAAGGAAAGTCAAATCAACAAGGGGGAGTTACAGCTGCCTTCAGTTTGATCTTCTCTCCCTCACATTGTAAGACCATGTGGAAAATCACATGAGGAAACAGCGGCGGAGCTTCGAGTGTCAAACAGGTGAAATACAACAAGAAGTGTGAATCCCAGGCTTCTCACGATCATTCAGACCTTCTCACCTGGAGATAAACCCAGAGGTGCATCGTCTCTCACTAATCCGCTGACGAGGGAGTCGGTCCCTGGAAACCTGCAAACCAAGAGAGACTGAAAGGCGCCGGGAGGAGGAGGGGTGAAGCGATAACATGTGATGATAGCCACGATAAAAACGATGTCGGGGACCAAAACAATAGGAGACAACTTGGATCTCACAGCTCAGATTTAACGCAGTCAGATTTCCAGTTTGAGGACAGTGATTGGCAGGGATTAAACAGCTGATGTTAATTGGAAGTCAAGGTGAAGGGGAAATAAGTGGGGGGGGGGGGATTATGCTAAGTGTGCATTGTGATGCAAAACAATGAATCGTTCATATTAGAGCCGAAAGCTTTAAATGTTGTATTCTGTGGTTTATTATTGAGGCACGTACACTGTGCTGTCCTCACTGAAGCTGAAGATTCCTCTGAGTGATACTTCATCATTTTAAATCTACTTCTCAGGGTTTTACTTTGATAGAAGACGGTGTCCTGTAGTTGTATGGGTTGTTCCTTGGGTCGTGCCCCACCCCTCCACAAAATGGCAAGGAAATTTGTTGGGTAGTTTTTGCGTAATCCTGCAGAAAAAACTATTCATAACCTTCAAATCGGCGGCGGTAGCTACCTCAGAGACGTGTATTAAAAATAAATCGAGCACAACAAGTATGGCCACCAGGATCAGTAATTTGGGTTTTTCTTTAACATCTATTCTCTTATTTACTTTGATACAAATGTTTTCATAGTAAAATCCAATCAAACAAATTACTTGATCTTCTTTTAGTTTTCTCCACCTGAAAAACACAAACAGCTCCTCTGCACCTCCTCCCTTTGTTTCGAGTTCACCGTCGAGTTCATTTGTTTTCGCAATGCAAAACGTGCTGATTGCGTGTAGTGCATGAGAAGGAATGCACGTCTAACAACGTTATGTCTTCTTGTTATATTTGAATCAAACTGTATGAAAGTAGCGTGCAGCGTTATTAACTGATCCCACATGAGTAGTCAGTCGCGTTTACTCGTGATCGTTTATTTTGTTATTGCACACATTTTACTGATTTGCTAACACACACACACACACACACACACACACACACACACACACACACACACACACACACACACACACACACACACACACACACACACACACACACACACACACACACACACACACACACACATCATCAAGCACTTGACCTTCAGTGAAAAATAAGAGCGGGACTGAAAACTACGAAAGTGTATTGTGTTAACTTTTTGTCGTTAATTCAGAAAAACTGAGCAGATCTTTTTGTGAAGTGAACTCAATACACTTCCACTTTTTACTGTGAGTGATGGGATCATAGTTCAAGTTAAAACTTACAGCATTTCTTTCCTTACAAAGCAGTTTTTTAAATGTTTCTCTTGACATAAAATCCAGAAAGAGGTTTTTTTAAACCCTTTGCCGACACGTTTACTGTGATCACGTTTCCTTTTTGCTGTTTGATCGGTGTCTTTTACGTCAGAACCTCTTTAATCTGACGTCACCTGAGAGAAACATACTGATTTCACTGCCCAGGGTTTTTCTTAAATTTCTCTAAAATAGTTTAAATGAGAAATAATCGACTTTTTGCACATTTGGACACAGACTCTTGCTTTAGGACTCAGAGCCGGGGTTTCTCCTCTTCCCCCCATAACATCCAGATATGATTTTAGGGTCAAATAATGTAGTGACTCAGAAGGTTCCTACCAACTGATGCAGCCTCGGCCAAAGCTCTGCCTCTCCCCATGATGTCACAGCCACCACAGCCTCCTGCCTCCTAAAGCCGGCAGCAGGGGGGAGCTGCAAGACAGAGAGTGTGCAGAGCCGCACTCTCAATCCTCCCGGAGCATTTGTTCCACCCAGACGGAGGAGAGGAAGCAGCAGAGGACAACATCCTCCTGCAGAAATAACAGAGGAGAGAGAGAAAAGAAGTTCTGAGAGTCGGGGGTGGAAGGGAGCTGCCGCGGAGCCATGGAGAGGTCAGACCCCCACGTGAAGGGAAAGTCCAAGAGGAAGAGGAGGAGGAGGAGGAGTAAAGGCAAAGGTCAGTACAACAGCTCAGGGGAACTTTATGTTGGGGCTATTGTCACCTTGACACAGATATAACACTAATATTCAGATTATTAGAGACTTTAATATATCAGATTTTTATTAAATACATTTCATCCTCGCTTTTTGCTCTCAATTGCTTTTGTAAAAATACTGTAATACGGTGACATATGAGGGCTTTGCTGCATTATATTTAAATGCACATTCATTTGCACTTTCAGTGTAAAATATACATAATATAATATACATTTCAAAGCAACTACACAATGTTCATGTAGCACTACATTCAGGTGGGGCTACATGTAAATGCAGAAAATATTACAGCAATGTTACAGTAACTCAAGTGTGTTGGAATCTTAACTTTATGACACTAAGCGTTTTGATTATTGTACCACATCACAGGAGGGAGTTATTTCATTTAAACAGTTTTATTCCTGCTGTCAGACGGATCAGGGACCAACGTGACCTCAGTGTCATAATAAAACTCAGATGTCAACAGGAATATTATCTTATTTATCACCATTTACAAGGTATTGAAATCAGAGATAACGTCAGGTTGGTGCATTCATTTCTAAATCTGTACAAATTTACTTTGTCATTTATCTTGCAGGCATTATATCACGACAAACCAAAATGCTGGACAAAATGTTTTGCCCTGATGATGGCGCTACAAGCTAAGCCCATAACAACCATTTTAACCTAAACCGAACAAAATTCAAACGCAAAACAACTGAATCAGCACGTCGACAAAACACACAAACTGTGCGTGCCCACAAAGCCGGTGCTGACGTTCGTGCTTCTTCATGCTAACTCAAGCCCAGACTCCTCGGATCCCTGCGTCATCGGTCTTTTCTCTGTACGACCGACACTCACCAGAATATAAAGTTCACATCAAAGACCGACACATGGGTGACGTCTTACCTCTGAAGTTTTGTGTTAGTTCATAACTCTGCTAAAGCCGCAAATCCAACGTCTGTCATTTTGAAACCGCTCCAAGGTGCATACCGCCCCCTACTGCTTGACTTATTAGAGTAAAATGTGGCACAGACAATGCTCAGATGTTGTGATGTGGACTTCTCGAGGTCTTGGGCTACAGCTGCAGGATTTCAAAGAGGATGTTTTGAACATGAGCTTCGTTCTCACTCAGCTGACTGAACGATTCAGGAGTCGCAAGCTGATCTGTTGAGTTCACCGAGAACAAGAACGTTGCTCATTTAGTGCATTCAGACCAGTTCAGTCCCTAGGCCCTCGTTTCCTTTCACCTTATACTGACCTTATCATTTATTTTGCAGGGATTTAATGATAAACCAAAATGCTGGACAAAATATTTTGACCTGATGATGGCGCTAGAGCTAAGTCAGAAAGTTAAGTTAAAGTAACCGAAGTCATAACGCTCTACCCAGAGGGGAACATGTGGTTTTGTCTACATTTCCACATTAATACGTTCACCCAGAGTCTAAAATAAAAACCTCACTGTGGCGCAACACTCAGAGGAGACACATCATCTGGGGACCACGAATGTGTGTCTTCAAAGTGTTCAGCCAACGTTTGTTCAGATTTTTCCCTTTGTACCGAAGCGACAATGTTTCTGCAGAATCCGGCCCGTGGAGCCTCAGGTAGCAGCAATCAGCGGTGACATAATGACCACAAGGTCACGCAAAGGTCAACAAATGTACATCGACAGAAGCAGGTAGAAAGTTTTACGTGAATCTCCTTTACACCCAGAGTCAGATGATGAAATCATCTAAATCTGCAGGTGGACACAAGAACAATCTCCAGCAGATAGAGAAAAACTCAGTTGTTCCATTATCACAATCAGAATCAGAAATACTATATTGATTCCAGGGGAAATTGTGACTCAGAGGCGATCAGAGGTCTGACATCAGATGAGACTGAGGGAGACTCGAGGTCTGAACTCAGAGGGTCTGAGACTCAGAGGGTCTGACACTCAGAGGGTCTGAGACTCGAGGTCTGACACTCCGAGTCTGAACCCCCGACCTGAGGTCTGACCTCCGAGGGTCTGAGACTCAGAGGGTCTGAGACTCGGAGGGTCTGAGACTCGGAGGGTCTGAGACTCGGAGGGTCTGAGACTCGGAGGGTCTGACACTCCGAGGGTCTGACACTCAGAGGGTCTGAGACTCAGAGGGTCTGACACTCCGAGGGTCTGGCACTCAGAAGGTCTGGCACTCGGAGGGTCTGAGACTCAGAGGGTCTGACACTCCAGGGTCTGGCACTCGAGGGTCTGGCACTCAGAAGGTCTGGCACAGAGGGTCTGAGACTCAGAGGGTCTGAGACTCAGAGGGTCTGGGACTCGAGGGTCTGAGACTCAGAGGTCTGACACTCAGAGGGTCTGAGACTCAGAGGTCTGAGGGTCTGAGACTCCCAGAGGTCTGAGACTCAGAGGGTCTGAGACTCAGAGGGCCTGGCACTCGGAGGGAGGAGTTGTGTAGTTTGATGGCCACAGGCAGGAATGACTTCCTGTGGCGCTGTGTGGTGCATCTCGTTGGTCTCAGTCTTGCACTGAACGTGCTCCTGTGTTTGACCAGCACGTCATGGAGAGGGTGGGAGACATTGTCCAGACTGGCATGTAGCTCAGACAGCATCCTCCTGTCTGAAGCCGCTATACAAGGTTCTAGTCGCAGACTCTTTACTCAGCCACTTCCTGGTTATTGTTTTCTTACAAGCGGCTCTGAGGATTTGCAATAAATATCTATCCTGCTTCTTCGGCTCATATTTCATATGTTCCAGTAGATCAGAGGCTCAGCTGGTGGAACTAAAGTGTTAGAAACCTGAAAAGTTCAGTTTCACTCTGCGTTCACTCCGTCTCACACGTGTCATGTATGTGAATAAATGAAATGATGCGAGCTCTGGTAATCATAATTACAGTTGTCTGGGCAACAGGTCAGCTGTTTAGGATTAATCTGGCATTGTTCTCCCCATGCTAATCCTGCGTAGATGCGGCAGATTACTCCGTGATGGCTTTTGTATTAAGTCCGATAGTTATTCAAAGTGCGCTAAGCCCATTCCACTTTCATTAATGACCCATTGGCCTTTTTTGTGCATCAACGCTGCAGTGAGAGCGGGTCCTCCAGAAAATCCTTACCCAACACAGCTCCTCCAATCCCACTATTTTAGGGCCAGAATGCACTTAGCTAATGCTTCCACTGCAGCCAGCAACGAGCGGTGCCTTCCCGCCAGCTGTCACTTTACAAACAGAAGGTTGCATCTGTATCTTGAACGCTCGACAGCAGGGAAACCAGTGCTTGACGGCTCAGCTCCCTCTTTATCTCGCAGTAAATCAACGGCGTTTGACTTTTTCTGTCGCAGTGAGACACTTGACGTCTCCAATCACGATCATGTCAAATCAGGTATTTGTGGAGACATTTACATGAACAATTGTGTTGCTTTATCAGTGAGCGTCAATCATTAGAAGTCGTCCATTAGTGTGAGATTATTTTACGCGACCCTCCAGGAACGTTTTCCTCGGAGAAATATTTCAAGAGTTTGGGAAACAAACTTAAATCTGCGGGAAAACAGCGAATCTGGATAATTTCAGATCCAGATGAAGACTCGAGCTTTAATTGTCACCTTTTCTGTATTTCTGTTTTTTTTTCGTGTTGTAAGTTTGGTTTTAATTAGTTATTTGATTCTATAACAATGGGTTGAAACATCTCTCGCAATCGCATGTACAGTGGGAGGAAGTGGAAATGTGTCGTCCATCTTTATTTACAGGCTGTGGTGAAGCATGAGTTCGGTCTCCTCATCTAACTCTGGGAAGGAAAAGTAAAACCAAATGTTGAAAAGGAATCGAGGGAGAATGATGATGGTTCTTTCACTTCAAACGCTGCTCTCTGGGTTTCAAAACATCCGAATGATGGGCACGGAACAAGAGAGAAAGAAAAGTGGAACCCAACCTGAACCTGGAGCTTCACACGACAAAACAACCCAAAGTTTTCTAACCGTCTTGGTTAAATGCAGCCATGAAATACGACATCTCAGTGGCTCTGTTTAAATGGAGCAGGTCTAATTGCTGCACCAGGAAAACATGCTTTTCTGAGATGGGTTCAATGAAATAGAAACAAAAGTAAAAGGTTCCAAATCAAATCAGGGAGCAATCCTCGCTCAGCACATAAAAACATGCCGCCCTGTTCGGAATTAGCGGACAAAGTCCATTGAGTACAAAATGAAATTACTCTGTTAATAAGGATTTTTCTCCAGACTGCTGGTATTTCCGTCAAATTAACAAACTGTCATTTGTTGGCCGTTAAATCTCGTCGCAGAAATGATTTCATTGTCCTGCTTTTAGTGAGGATTACGGTTCAGCAACATGGAACAAACAGCTGCCGTCTGTGACGAGCCCGTCGGTCGTTTCCTCATGACGTCTCGTGCGTTTGGCCATGTCTGTGCGTTGGATGCATTTTGGGTAAGTGAGCACCGTCGTGCAGTCAAACTTAGTGGGGCATGTCAGTGTGCAATTTCACTGATGGATTCGGCAATCTCCACACTTCTCTGGGGCTCTGGCTCCATGAAAACATTAGCAATATGGTTTGTGTGCCCATTTAACGTAATTGCAGGGATGCTCAGCGGGTAAAGTGTAGCACCAGATCTGCAAGGGTTAGGGGTCCCATTCCTTCTGAAGCTCAGAGTGAAGGAAGCTGCCGCCACTGATCCGCTCCGCCACGGCGTACGCTACAGAAAGTTTACCTCAAATTTGCAGATAGTGTTTGAACCTTTTTCCTCTTCATTTCATTGTTTGTTTCCCACCCGTCACCTTAGCTTTCCTGGAACAAAGACTTAGTGCTCTGCTTCCTGTTGTTTACACTGTGTAACACATCAGCAGAGCCGTGTCTTTTCCTGACATCCTGGACGTGCACTGTGCGCGTGTTGCTCGGCTCATATCCTCTCTCTGCTGTTTTCTGAAGACAAACAATCAACAGACAAACAATCGGTTTTGGATACGAGCAGCATTTTGATGTCTGGGTCAGTCTGAGATGTTTTTAGGAAAATTGCAGTCAATTCTATTTAATGGTCCTCTCATTACATTTGTTTTGGCCTGAGCTATTACAGTGAAAAACACACACACACACACACACACACACACACACACACACACACACACACACACACACACACACACACACAGGACAACATGATGAATAAATATCAAAGTGGATATCTCATGTCATTCAAAGTTGTTGAAGACAGCCCACTCCATGTTAGCATGCGGGACAGGGACTGAACTAAAACTACACATGGAATTTTTGTTTTCTTTAAACTTGATTTTTCGTTAATGTTAAAAAATTAAGAATCAAAAATTAAGTGTCTCAAATTGAAGCAAGATTGAGCATCATGGATATCAAGGACAAGCAATCGATCAATCAATTAAACAGCCTTTATAAAGCAATCGATTGTATATATATATATATATAACTCTGGCCCCAAATTACATCGCCAGCACAAGATGGCCGCTCTTGGATGGTTTGGCTTCAGGAGGAAGTGGAAACCCAGCGTCCATCTTTGTTTACAGTCTAATATGGCAGCCTACAGCCGAGCCGTGAGATTGACTGTAGACACGCTTTGCACAAAAATTGCCACATGTACGCAATTAAATTAAAAATACAGGTAAACCAGCTAAAAGGCATTGGAATAACTTTTACCTTTTAGATACATTTTTACTTCAGTAACTTCAAACTTAACGGCACCTGAAGATTGTTGGAGCGCGGATTGAAAGAGGCGAAGAAGTTACCTTCACCAAGAAGTTACCTTCACCAAAGTTACCTTCACCAAGAAGTTACCTTCACCAAGAAGTCTTCCTCGCCTCCTCCGTAAACAGGCAGTCGTAAAAAAAAGGTCAAACCCAAAGAAGTGATGAACACAGGGAAGTAAGACAACCTGGCAGGGAGCAGTAGACTGAGCACGTTGATTCAAGGGTCTCCTGGCAGGAAACACAGGGACAGGAAATAGGCAGGTCTAGGGGGCGAATGACCAGGAACTGAAACCACAGAAAGTGTTTCAAAATAAAACAGGAAATACCATAAAGTGTGGGAACCAACAGGATGTTAAATCCAAGTTTCGTGTCAGAGCCGGTGCCGATAAATCCCTGTGACGACTGCAGGGTCATTTCATGAAGATTTTCACACTGACGACAAAAGCCAGATTTGTGGGGGTTTGTCTTTGTGAAAGGGACCTAAATCGTCCTTGCGTACGTTTTGTTAGTTACTGTAAGATAGAATTCAACAGCTTTACGCAGAACTCTGATCCCTAATCAGAATTGTAAAAATCCACATTTAGAGACAAAGGAAACCCAATCTTTTAAAGTGACGGAGCGACAGTGAAGCAGCAGGCGGGGGGGGGGGCATTAGAAGTTGAAACGAGGCCGCTGTCGGCAGTCAGCTGCCATAGATTACTGCTGTCGTCGTTATTATCTCTCATTGCTATTTCATTGCACATCACCATATGTTTCAGGCAATAATTTCATCACTCATTTCCAAATAATGATCATCAGCCTGTTGATCTGAAAGCAGACGTTGAGCTTTTCGCTGCGCGGCTCTGATGCTGGAGTGAGAAGATTTGACGAGAGGCTTCGTGGTTCGTTCTCTCTGCTCATCTCAGGACATTATATTCGACATGGATCTGCACTGAAATAACAAACACTCAGGCGCAACGATTACAAATAACACATGAAACAGGACATTATACTTTTCAACCCATCTTCCAAATTCTGGTGAAGTTCTTGTTAAGCTGCTTTCACGAGCCTTGGATTCACAGCGGTGCCGCATCAGCAGCTACAAATTCAAGACCGACTAAAACCGTTTTCATACATGAACTCAAGGAAATGTTGGGAAAGATCGTGCATTGATTTGTTCCAGATCTTCGAGTTTAACTAAAGCATCTAACTGTTTCCGTGTGGTCCCTGGTAAACACGGCTTGAGGAGGTGAAGAGAAGTTCAGTCTGGGCTCATCCAACCTTCCTCTTTAGTAACAGTGTTCAAACATTAAAAGCTCTACAGGTTTCATGGGTGTGCATCGCTGTGAGCAGGGTTTGAACCTGCGCGGGACGATCCCATTGGATTTCAAGTCCAACGCCTTAACCACTCGGCCATCACAGCACAAAGCTTTACCACGATTAACTGTCATCAAACAGGACCACGTGAAGGTTATGAATTCCTCACACGTGGTGAATTCTCTGAGTTTTTACTGGGGCCGGCAGGAAACGTGTGGAGCAACTGACTCTGGCTTCCGACCGACCGACAGGGTTTTGAGGAGGATCTTTTGAATCCATCAATATCTATCTTCTTCCAATTATTCGAAGTCCGGCTAAGCTTGGATGTTCCAATCGTCCCTTTCCCCAGCAACACTGCCCAGATCCTCGGGACAGATGGGATACATGATACCTCAATTGGGTTCTGGGTCCACCCTGGGGTCTCCTGCTAGGAGGTTGATCCCGAAAAGGAAGGAGTCCCAGGAGGCATCAGAATTAGATGATTGACATCGAAGGGCTGCTTTCAACATGAAGAAGCAACGGCTCTACTGGGAGCTCAATGCCCCTCCTGCTCCATCCTCCCATCACTTGTGTACGAGACGCTCAGCCTCCATCACTGAGGGCAGCGACTTGGACTCAGAGTTGGACCTTGGATGAGTCGGACCGGTGAAGCCAAACGTGTTCAATTCCAGTTGAAACACTGGAAATGTTGCGGCTCCCTGCAACCTTTAGCTCTGCAGAAATGCTGCACAGTTGCATTCTTGAGTAGGAGTCTGTAGGTCTCGTTGTTGGCTGCTGATTTCTATCACAATACCTATAAGATCCTTATTTACAGAAATATCTTTTACTAAACAATAAGAAACCAATCTGCAACACCAGGATAGAGACTGATGTGATAAGTAAGACAGTAAATCTTCTACGGTAACGAATTTCATTATCAGTACTGAGAAATTATTACAAAAAGTTTTCCGTATTTCTTTGCCCTTGAGGAAAGACAGTCCACATTACAAGTAAATGAAACTCGCTTCCCATTAATTACGCTTAGCAAATGAGATTATCCACAGCTGTCAAACCACACACACACACACACACACACACACACACACACACACACACACACTGGACAGTGAGCGGGTGCTCCTCGTCTCCGCCATGCCTAATTTCATTATTCTATTAAATAAGGTTCATTAACAGTGGTTGGATGGAGAAACTCTGCTTCTAAGGTTTGATAAACACAAGCACTTGGGAATATGAAGCGATGCCAGCTCCCTCTTCTCATTTCTGCAAGGCTCTGGTCACTATTCGGTGAATTCAGTGCAAAGTACTAATATCGTTTACACTTCCAGGTATCAGCGATGCCACAAGATAAAAGAGTGAAGTGAGAAGTTTTTCATTTTCCTAATAGATTCCTATAGAAAGCGACTCAGGTGGAGTCGCACTCTGCTGGTCGTTCGAGAAAATACAAGTTTGAAGCACGTTGGTTCCACTTCCCAGTCCCGGAGTCAACATCCGTCGAGACCTCCTGCTCGTATAAAGCAGGAGGTCTCGATGTCTGAGAAGAACCAGGATGGCCGAGAGGTTAAGGCGTTGGACTTAAGATCCAATGGGCAAATGCCCTCGTGGGTTCGATCCCCACTCCTGGTATTCTGCTTTATCCTCAATGTGCTTGCTCCAGTTATATATATGATTTAAACAATGTCATGATTATATAACGTTCTACAATATAAGTTACAGATCAAATGATTTAAACTTCATTTCGTCATATAGGGTCAGTGCTCTGGTTAACGTGGGCATTTTAAACCTGATGCGTAGATGAGAGCACAGGAACTCTAGAGTTCACTAGTCCAAGTGCACGTTGACACTTTCACATTGTCCCTCAGATGTGCACGTGTTGCACTTTCATCTCTAAATTGCTGCACAAACCCATTTTTGCACATTTGCGTGTGACAGAGATTACAGGTGGATTACCTCGAGTTAAATCAAGTGCAAACTCTAACACTGCAATTCACAAATGGGTGTGAGTCAACGCCGTGCTCGGTGAGTGAGTGAGAGAGTGAGGGATGAATGAATAAGTGAAGATGACAGGAGGTGTGGGGAGGCGCGAGGGCTTTCGCCGATGTAACCCAAAGACAAACACAGTTATTATGTGTTTGGTCCCATTAGCCGTGATGATGCAGGTCATTAAAACACCTCCAACCTGCACCTGCCTTCAGAAGCTGCAGACTCACATCATTACATTCACATCCCGTCGCACAGCTCTCGCTCATATCAGCCACTTAATGGCATCACACGCCCAATATAACTGCAAGGTGCGAGGTTAATGCAGAACGGTTTAGTCTGCTCTCTTCATTACACTAATGACTCGGTGTGCAGCGCCCTCCAGAATCACCAGTCCACGGGCAGGAACATTTGCCACCAGGAATCTGAACAACGAGCATCTTTCATCCAATTTTCAATCCGATTGTACTTCAAACATGACGTTTGTTTTTATTTCAAATGATTTATGTATTTTATAGTTTTTTACAGCTTGTACTTGTGGTAATCTTGAAATTTAGAGTGATTCTTTTCTTCGCTGTTGCCGGACGGTCAAATAAAACGATTTTTCTAAACCCGTGATGCTGCAGCGTTCCTTGGAAAACAACTAGAGACAGTGAAAACCAGGATATACAGATAATTATGGTCTTACCAGTGTCTTCAAATGGTGCATTGTCTTAATGTTGATTCATAACATCCAGACTTTCAGCTCACAGGCCGTAATATCGTCTGAACAGTTCATATCAAATGTTATTGCCACTGCAGCTCGTATTTCTCTGTGTTTATGTCTCGTATGTGTTGTGTGTTACGCCCCCTGGTTTAACCAGAGCGGTTAAATGGTGATGGGGCACCAGATAAATCCACATGGGGATACATGGGGCCACTGGTTTCAGAGCCACTGGGGATCAGCAGATGATCAGTTACAGTTTTTCCAGGACGATGTAATAAGTCGTTGAGTCTGGAGGAAAGGTCTGCACCCAGGTACAACAACAGGATATGTGTGATTATCCGTTAGGTTTGAAACAGGATTTAAAGAAATGACTGAGTTGCGGTCGTATTAGTTGAAAATGTCCAGATTCGGTTTCCCCAGACGAAGGGCGTGGCAGAGGAACACATCCTGGCCGTTGCATGCTGGGAGAAAACACCGGCACTAGCAGGATGAAATCTGATTTGTCAAACTGCTCAACACTCATATTAGTTTCCTCTGGACGTCACCAGACAGGGACTGTGGACGTTGTCCCCCTTGTCCTCCCTCTTTCAGCGTTCACAGCAGGTGTGTGGTGCAATCAGACGTGAAAAAGGTCAAAACATGACAACGGCCTGATCCTGTGAAATAAGCGTTCTCACTCTTTACCTTGTGCAGCGTGAGGACGACGACACATCCGCTGCCGCATCAGTGACGAGGTCGTGTCAGGTTCTCTCTCAGTCTCACAACTTACGTTTGCACTACATCACCTAAAATGTGTTGACCTCCCTCCACTGCATTGCTTTCATGGGGGGGGGAGTGAATGTAAAACTGCGCAGCCTAAGCGTTCAGAAACGCTGGGCTCAAAGATATGAGTTGTTCTGTTATTATAATAAATACACGGTAGTGAAACACGTCATCTGTCCCTGTTCGATACCACGTGACGTGTCTCGCTGTGAAAAGACTCATTTCATACATTTATGATTCTGCTTTCAGAACGAGGCGACAGAATATCCACCCTCATCAGTCCCATGCGACATTGGGAGACTGGAGCTTCTTCAGCTGAGGACGCAGACAACTCAAGTAAATGTTTTTCCTTTTTTCACTTGGACAAGTTTGGTTGGTTTTCCTCTGTTGAAATGTCGCCGCTACGAAGGACAGACGACCATGAGCAGGACGGCATCGAGCCAATTAACACACACACATCACGTGTCATGCTGCAATTAGAGGATACTGATTATTTTTGTTGCCTTATATTTTATTACGTGTACTAATTGTGGTAATTTACCTGCTAATCGTCAGCAGATCATCATTGTGAGCTTACTAGCGTTAGCATTAACCTGAATGCTAAGAGGTGACCTAACAAAGTACAAATTCTGACGACTTTTCACTTTTACACTTTTACATTTTCAAAACAGGCTCGTTAATTTCGTTGGAATGCATCTGAGGGGAAGGTTTTTTTTTATTTTGCATCATCGAGCGTCGCACAGACAACTGAGCTATTATACTTTTACTTGAGTTGTTTACTTCTACCTGAGTAAAGACTGTGTGGACTTCTGCCACCTCTGCTGACCCGCTCCCATGAAAAGCTGCTTCCATCGACCTAGAGAAATCATAAAAGCAAAAACGTCTTTTCCAGGTCCCTGTCATGATTTGAATCTGTCAACAGGTACAAGCAGTTTGGAGGTGAAAGAGAATCAGGATGATAAAATCCAGCTGGACTGTGATCGACTGCGAAAGTATCATCCGTCAGCGTTTTGCACAACTTTCCCCAGAACCAGAGCGAGGGCCACGAAGAGGAAGCAGCCGCTGGTGGATGGAAAAGACCGGCTGCTCTACCAAAGCCACTTGACCTGTAAACGAGCCGCGTGGGCCGTCACTCAGAAGAACGCGCTGGTGCAGCTGAACGAGCTACGACCCGGGCTGCGCTATGAGGTCGCGTCAAAGACGGGTCCTCTGCATGCTCCGGTGTTTTCTGTCGGCGTGGAGGTCAACGGCCTCCGCTTTGAGGGTCGAGGGCCGACCAAGAAGCAGGCGAAGATGAGGGCCGCGGAGCTCGCTCTCCGGTCCTTCATCCAGTTCCCAAATGCCTCCCAGGCTCACAGCGTGATGGAGAACTTCACCGGCACACCCACGGATTTTACAGCAGATAAACTGGACATCCCCGATGGATTCCTCCAGGAGTCTGAGCCATCCCTGTTTGAAGATCTCCTGCATGGCAACACAGCAAAAAAGGAGGTTTTCTCCAGCATTTACAACCACAAACGACTTGTTCATCTCACACTGGACTTGGTCTCCTCAACAAACCCCAAAAGACGAGCCCTCTGCACCTCACTGTTAGAGCACCTCAGCCCAGTGGCGCTGCTCAGCGAGCTGCAGCCAGGGCTCAGGTACATGTGTCTGGTGGAGAGAGTTCACGGCAGACTGATGAGGAGCTTCGTCATGGTTGTTCGGGTGGGGGGGAGGGTGTTTGAAGGGTGTGGTCACAGTAAAAGACGGGCGAAGGCGCAGGCGGCGGCAGCTGCTCTACAGTCTCTGTACAACATCAGCCTGGGACCAGAGAAGAAGGTCATGGGCCTCCAGAGCAGCAGAACCAAAAACCAGCTACCTCAGGTGAGTAGAACTTCTGTTTTCACCACACAGGTTTTATTACCAAGAGAGAAACTGCACAAAAGCAAAACAGTCTCCATCCAGACGAGCGTTTTAGCTCCGTATCAGGAACCATCTCCGTCTACACGCTGGAAATCACACAGCACATGACCTTTCACGTGCACTGGGGATGTGCTGGGTTACAGGAAATACTGTGCATGGGGAACAGCGATGGTGAAAAGTAAGATGAGGGATTTCAAACCTAACGGAACATAAGAAATGGAAATACGGGCACAAAAGACAATTCTGTGGAAACGAGTGGTTTTGTCTGTATGAAAAAAAGGAACATGGTCCGTCCACAGAGAAGCTTCTGGGTCTTAAATGACCTAAAATGTTCACGTGACCCATTTGTAGAGAAATGTCCGGTCAGCAGACGGAGGCGACTCTGAAACGTGACAGAAAGCAGATTTACTCCAGATCCTTCAGTGATCCTTCATGAGTCAGAGTCTGGCAGTGACACGGAATCTGTCCCTCGTCTCTGCAGCTTTCTGAGTCTTCTAAGTCTCGGGATAAGCGTCTCTGAGGTGAGCCCTGTGCTACCAAATGGAGTGTGCTGCACATCAGCGTGACCATCATGTCCCGAGGCCCGAGAGCGGGACGGTGTCCTGTATGCTCATCTGCGGCATACAAACAACTTCATTATGTCTCTGGGAACTGTCCCCGACGTCTTCTAATGTCATGCTTTATGAATACGAGTAGATTTGTCTCCACGGCGCTGAAGGGGGCGACTGAACGTGGTCGAAGGAATCTTAGAAAGATGGATATGCACGTTCTTTATGGAACCCGGTGGGTGAATTGACGAGAGAATCCAGACAGCGGGAGATGCAACAGGAGCGTTTTGGATGTGATCTGAACAAAGAGGTGGTTTTACACTGCTGCAGGCAAAACTTAAGAGGCCGACGATTTTCAGAAGCTTCTCCTCCTCTTTTGACAGATTTTGATCATTTGGCACACACACACACGTGCACACACACACACACACGTGCACACACACACACACACACCCTTCAACGCGAACTGTCTGTCAGGCGGCGTGACGCATTAATGAACATTATTACACCACATTAGCGATGAAGGAGGAGCGGCAGCAGACCAAGGAGATTGAGGTGGAGCGGGAAGGCGGTGTGAAGAGCATAATAATCTCACAGATAATTGTTTAACACACTCATTACACACAACCTTGTGCCGCTGTCACCCAGGAAACACCGAGCAGAGAGTTTCACCAAAGGAAAACCACAGGAGCGATTTGAGGCCTGTAAGGAAAAACCATGACAGACAGTGAGGTCTGGGTTCAGGAGGCGTGTTCACAGTGTTCCGGGTTTTTAAAGCCAGATTCTTTTATTTGAAAAGAACCGATATCCTAAAAACAATAAGTACGTTAGTTTTCAAATCCTGGGACAATAAATACAGATGATGTTGCTTTTTAAATAGTTTAAGTCATAAATCTCTCAGACCATTATTGCTTCAATATTACTGAAGCCAGTGAGATGAAAACTAGTGAAAACCACTGAGCATTAATTGATTCCTGGCAGTTGGAGAGCAGAGTACAGTATTGTAGTTCATCCTCTCCATCGCCCCCTGGTGGCTGGTTGCAGTCTAAACCCCACCCCCCTCTGTGTTAGCTGATTGGGTGACCCAAACTAAAACGTCAAAACGTTCGTGTCCAGGATGTTTGGCTTCATTTCTGGATTTCTTCAGTCTGTAGTGAGGACATTACTGTAATGCCAGGAACTTAAATAAAATAATTAAAATAAATCTAATTTTTGAGGCTGAACATGCTCGAAAAACATGCTCGAAAAACTCATTTAAGTAAAAAACGCCAGCCCAGTGTGGGGCGGAGCCTATCTATATTCTACGATGTAAAATGAATCGCAACGTACAGTTTGCGGCGTTTTACCGCCTGCAGGTTTTCTTTTGTTCCACCTGGTGAACACACAAAGAGTAAAGCAGAGCCCAGAACATCTGTTGCCATGAATCAAGCTCGCTCTGCTCTGCCTGGAGCAACCTGAAGGACAGGGAAAGATTTAGAGAGTGATACAGCTGCTCAGACAGAAGTGATCATGTGACTGTGTGTGAAACTCAGGTTGAATCAAACTGTGCGAGAGCATCTGACACGCAGACCAGCAGGAAACGCTCAGAACCCTTCACTGACCCGACTTGTGGCACAAATCCTCAAGTCCGACCACAAACACACGATGCACTTGTTTTTAGATCAGTGTTTCTTGCATTCTACCAATACATCATGATTCCAGACGTTCCTATTGAAAAGGTGTCGATGAATGTGAACAAACAGGACTCGGCTAAAGTCCTAAACGAGAGGATGAAGGCAGAGAGGAATGAAAAAGAGGACGTGCTGCCTCCTCAGCTCCGTAAACCCTGTCTCTGCCGTTTCCTCTGCAGTTCTTCGCGGAGTCCATCTTCCACCTGGTGAGAGAGAAACACGGCGAGTTGACGTTCGGCTGTTTCTCCACCTCGCACGCTCGCCACAAGGTGCTGGCGGGGATCGTGATGACCAGAGGTAAGGGGCGGAGACACAGCAGGTCTGGTATGAAAGCTGAACCGTTGCCTCGGCTCAAGGTCGCGACCCAGAGTTCATCAGGATCCGTGAAGTCAAAGAAAAACGTCCAATCCCCCAATGTTAAAGAAAGTGAATTACATAGTGTGAATTGTGTTTTCTGAACTTCAGAGCATGTCAACATTTTACAGTAGTAACAGAATATGTCTCCTGAGCTGTGGGTCTCTCTCCTCTTTCTCTCTCCTCTTTCTCTTTGTGTTGAACTTCCTGCTCCTGTCCCTCCAGGCTTTGACCTCAGATCGGCCCACGTTGTGTCTCTGGCCACGGGGACGAAGTGTCTGGACAACGCGAGCGACCGCGACTCCACGCTCGGCGACTGTCACGCTGAAGTTCTCAGCAGAAGAGCGCTGGTTCGATTCCTGTACTCTCAGCTGGAGCTGCTGCTCTGGTACAAACAAAACGATTCATCTTGCTCTTGGTTGGAAACGCCACACAGACGTACAGTTTTGTTTTTTAGTAGAAGCGATCGTGGTGTGACGCCGCGGTATCGAGGCTCTGCTGTCGACCAATCGTGAGTCGGCCTCAGCCACAGACTGTGAATAAAGATGGACGCCACATCTCAACTTCCTCCCCCCATCCAGAGACGCTGAGATGTCTGTTAAGAACAGAAGATATCAAGGCCTTAAACTTCGATTGTTGATGATTTAGTCACAAATATTTAATCACACGCAGACATAAAAAGGTTTTCTTTAACTTTTTAAGTGATCCCAAAAATATCACAGTAAACTTTGTCAGATTATGGAAAAAGTTTCACCACTGATGTGTTTTCAGCCTCTTGTCAGAAGATGGTTTTGTTTCTTTTCGCGTTGAAACGTGAATCGTCCCTTATTGTCCTATTTCTTTCTTTCCTCTCTCAAGTAATCCGGCAGACGGCGAGGAACAATCCATCTTTGTGCCAAACAAAGGCGGCGGCTTACGGCTGCAGGACGGCGTCTTCTTCCACATGTACGTCAGCTCGTCACCGTGTGGAGACGCTCGACTCAACTGCCCCTACGAGACCAGTGCTGCCTGTGAGACAAACACGTTTAAACTGGTATCAGACCATTATGCTGCTGCTATTATCATCTGGTGCTTCAGTCAAACATTCAACATAAACAGAATAGTTAGAAACCTGTCGAAGTAAAGTCATGACCTCACTCTCCGCAGGTCATCAGTCTCCTCACCCGATTGGCTGTTCCTTAACGAGTTCATTGACCTGCAGGGGGCGGGGCTCTGGTCATTTTCTATCGCTCTGAGAACATAAAGTCCGATTTGCTGAAAATGTCTTGCTCTATGGAACTTCAGCAGTTATGGCGCCTCATCCGATTCCTCCTCCTCTGTCAGATCCCAGCCGGAGGTGTCGCTCTCACCTCAGGGTGAAGGTCAACGGGGGGGAGGGCACGCTGCCTGTCACGGCACGAGGAGCCAATCAGAAACAGGACGCTCTGTCGCCGGGGGAACGTCTGGTCACCATGTCCTGCACCGACAAAATGGCAAAGTGAGTGTGACTGCGGATGGATGGATTAGCGTTGTGACATGTGACATCCCAGGATCTCCTCAGGTGAATTCTTTCAGATTCGGAACACACGTTCACCTGAAGTCACTGATTAACTGAGTCGATTTTGGAGGTCAAAGGTCAAAGAAAAAAGAAACATGTAGGATACAACTGCAGAACGTTTTTTGTGTCAACAGGTGGAGCGTCGTCGGACTCCAGGGGGCGCTCCTGTCCCACCTGGTGGAGCCGGTTTACCTGCACAGCCTGACAGTGGGGACGCTGAGCCACACGGGTCACCTGGGCCGAGCCCTGACACGGCGCCTCGCAGCCGTCAAGCACCTGCCCTTCCCCTACCGCCGCCGGCAGCCGCTGCTCAGCTGTAGGTCCACGCGGCGTCGACACCGCCTGATTTACACGCTCGTACAACGATACACTTCCTCGTGACCCAGATGTGTCCTGGACGCAAGGTCTCCCCTGTTCTACAGCAAAGCAGGGGGTCTGCATTGAGATGACTGAGAAAGGACACATCAGTCCTCTCAATATTCCAGATTTTTATAAATCAACAGTCATGAATTATTTGCTGGGAAATGAGTGAAAATGTCCCAAAACATAAATAATCCAACAGTGATTAGAAAGATTCCTGGATCCGCCCCTTGATCCGGATGAAGGGCCTCTCTCTTGGTTCACGTTCAATCCTCCTGTTAAGTTTCGTGGAAATCTGTTCGCTAGTTTTTGCGTAATCCTGCTGATTAACAAACAAGCTGACAGGGATAAAAACAGAACCTGATTGGTGGAGGTAATAATCCAAGAATAACAAGAATGTAAAACCTCCACCACAACCGGGGCGGTCTCATTGAATTCAATCTAGCTGCAGCAAATTGCACACGCGCACAAAATTAAGATCCACGAGTTTCTACCGGGGGGAACGGGAAAGTGAAAATGTAAAACCAAAGCCATATCTCATAATGTTAAATGAAAAATTCACGAATCCACAGCAACATTTAATGCGTTCTCCCCTGACCCGAGCAGTCCAGTGGTTTTTGTGTAATCTTGTTTTTAACCAACCAACAAACAAACAAACCTCCACGACCTCCTTGGTGGAGGGATGTGTCACGTCCTACACGATGTGATCACGTGGTTTTGTCTGCGCAGGTCTGAGCGAGGCGCGGCCGGCCGGGAAGGCCCCGAGCGTCAGCCTGAGCTGGAGCTGTGGTGACGGAGGCCTGGAGGAGATCTGCACCTCCACGGGAAGGAGGCCGGACTCCGGGACGCCATCGCAGCTCTGCAGGAGCTCGCTGTTTGACCGCTGGCAGGGGCTGCAGCGTCAGGTGGGTCAGAGACGCCCAGAGACGGGAAAACACTGAACCTACTGCGGGTTCATGTCAGGAGATTGCTCAAGGGGACTCAGGCAGAGAGGGGATGTGAGTTGCATGAAATTACAAGTAGATAACTCCAAACACAACACAAATCACTGAATATGATTCACAGAATTCACTTGAAGGCAAATTGTTTAATTCCCGTCTGTGTTTTCTCTTCGATGAACATTTTCACTTTTTAACCTGTAATAAAAAACTGGTTTACTCATGAAGAACAGAAAGCAAAAGCACGAGCGGTTGACTTATCTTCAGGTCCACATTAAAGCTGCGTTACCGAACAATAGAATCTGCACAGACACATTAAGTTGAGACGTTGGCTGCGATCTACCAAATAATTCAAGAACACAGGGAAAGCAACTCCTCTTAAAACCACCACATTGTCCCCGAGCTCTGCCACATTATAAGTGCTTTTAAAAGCAACTCATTCCAATGTGAAATTAAAATATGTATGACGTGGTTTAAAATTTGATGATGGCAGAAAGAGTAAATATATATATATATAACTAGCACCTGGAATCTTTAAAGAAGCTGCTCTTAATATCAGGAGGAAGCAAAGACAAATCAGTCTGAACATAGAGAAGCATCAAGCAGTTAAAGACTAAACAGAGCAAAAAGAGATAGAATATTATACTTAACCGTTTGATAACAAAACATCAACTTAACTCAGAAACGTTGATGTTTTTAAAACTGACATGAGAAGAACATTAAATTAACTCTATAGATTATAACACAAATGCTATTTTAATTCCAACTGATCGCACCTGAAAATAATATGACTGGATAACGTGATTAAGTCCTTTGGACGCTGTGCATGTTGAGTCGTCAATGAAAGGTTGGAACCACCATGAGCTGAGATCGTTAAAATAAAGTGTCAAGGAACAATAAGCAAAGCACAAATATGATTGGAGGGAAACTCAGTGCGGAGACGCTAATCGCTCTTTCTGATTTCTGACATTCTCACTCGGCAAACTTAGATGTGAGCAATGTTTGATTTGGACGTCACGTCACATCGGTTGAATCAGCAGCATGGCATTCTGGGAAACCATAATGTTATTAGTTACACCTGCAGTAACAAGTCAAAATGTCTGCTGTGTAAAATATGTATTTTCTTGGGAGATAGGAGTCATCACAAGGAGGCTGAAGTATTTACAGACGTCATTTTTAATCTGAGGACGGAACATGAATCCTCCCGAAGCACAAGTGGACCGTCATTGTCTTTGTGTCCTTGAATATCCACAAATCAATCGTGTGTGTCATTTGGTTAACGAGACTGAAAATCACCTTTATGTCCGTCTCTCCTTGTCTTTCATGGACAGATATCGGGCGCAGGAGCCACAAACGGGACGTACACCGGCTCCAAACTGAGCGCCGGCCGCTACCAGAGGGCGCTGCAGCAGTTCACTGGCGCTCTGCAGGGCGGCGGCCTCGGAACGTGGCTCCGGAAATCTCCACCGCTGGGCCGGTTGCCCGTCAGCATGTGAGCGACTGTGTTAGATGCTGAAAACGGAAGGTCAGCGTGAAGGTCATGAGAGTTGACATATCGATGAAGCACAAAGAATGTGACGCTGGATGAAGAAGGAGGTTATATCGTACGTGGCCTCCGATTGGAAAGACGTGCGACAGAAAAGACGACCTGCATAATTATGTATCATGCAAACGAGCACAAAGGATACACAGCAGAAAATAAAATGTCGGCAAAAGCGGGAGCGGACTTCTGAGTGTGTAACGTTCGCTTTTAGCCTAAAAGCTGCTAATATCAGCTCTGGAGTTGTGTTGCAGACGACTTATAATTTAGCTAGCCTGGTAGAAAAATCTCTAAATGCTGCTAGATGCGCTAATTTGCATATTTGGGACATTGCTGCGTCTACTTAAAAGTCCGATAGCCATTTATGATTGATTACCTAAGTATTTTAACGCATCCGAATTCCCAATAAAACTGTTTTTGTTTGAGTGAGAAATGGTGATTGAAACCCAGCCCAGAGAAGTAAAGATGGACGACGCGTCTCAGCTTCCTCCCGTTGTACGAACATGAAGCCGAAACACTCCGGATACAGGCCGTGTCCCATTTGCTGACATGGTGGAGGGTTTATGGAGCAAGCCACCAGGGGGCGAACCAGACGATTTGGCTTCACTTCTGAGGATCGCGTCAAGTCGTCCATCTAGTCTACGACCTGCGCTGCTAAAAAATCATATAACCGCGGTGTCCCTTGAAAGTATCACCTCATACTGGATTTAAAGACAGCGGTTGGGCCGCTTTCAGCTATTTTTACACATAAAACATTCGCAAGTTCGGAGCAACGAGCTATCTTTTAGTTTTATCTTTAGTTTTCTAAAACCTTGTTAGATTTGGAACTTCTTTGAAAAGAAAGTCACTAGTGGGGTCTAAGACGTCTCGATATCGAGCAACACATTGGTTATGCTCCGCCCTGGCTAGCTTAAACCTCAACCACCGTGGTATCGCCAATTAGCTAGCTACAACACTAAAGACATTTTCTACAAGTTTAAACAAGGGTCAGTGTTTGGGTCAAATGAACAGTGCAGCTGGATGTGAACTAATGTTCTTAGCTGGTCTCGGGAGCTTTTGCAGATACGATTTCTCTGAAGAGCGACAGTGAGGCTCAACAACGGGCACGTTAGATGCAGAATACAAACAAAAGAGTTATTTAAACAGGCGCTAAACATCGTCTTACCTCTCAGCCAAGGAGGTTACGTTTCAATCAGCGTTTGTTTGTTAGTTAGTTAGCAGGAAAAACCATGGAAGTGATTTCGAAGATGTTTAGTTTAACGTGGCGAGATACGGCACTAGCCTTGGCACTCGGAGCGCTAAGCCTCTAGTTTCATTTGTTCATTAAACCGTAGAAATGAAATCCTAAATAAACCAAATAAACTGGAGGCACAAGAAGAAGAGACATCGAGGTGAAAATGGTCCAAAGTCAGTTTAAAAGAAACATTTAGAACATTTTGTTAATATCAACAACAATCGGACACTGACAGATCCTGATTTGTTGTAATTAATGTGAATGAAGGGTCAAAGGTCATTGTTAGTCTTAAATACCCAAAGAAAAACCAGTTGAACGTCCAGTTTTATCTTCCATCTACTTTCAAACCTGAGGACCCTTAAGATAAATCCTATTTTTTTGTGTTCACTTTCTTTTAGAAAATGTTCGTTGTGTTGTCGGTAATGTTTATCCTACATTGTGTTGCTCACCGTTTCAATTGTGTTGCTTTTGTTTTCACCCTCATGCATTTTGAACAGTGATGTAATGTGCACGTGCATGCGCAGCAAAGTGAAGACACGCTGCCACCTAGAGGGAGCTTGTGTGCATTACAGGATGTGGAGTCCAGACCAAACCTAAGAAAATGGTTTTAAAATGTAGTTTCTTCCCTTTTATAGCTTTAATGATTAATTTAGTTAAAAATATCCCAAAGGTCGTTTGTTTAGAAGTAGTTTTCTATGTCCGCCGCCTCTGTCTCTGAATGTTTCTGTAATGTTTCCTGAGGAGAGGAATGTACCAGAGGATTTCTACTGAACGCCGGGGGTGTTTATTTTATTATTCTGTACGCAGAGATTATGTAGTTTATATTGGTCATGAGTATTTTTACCACTGCAAATAAATTGATTTATTTGTGATACTTTTTGTGTCTCGTGAATCAGATTCTGTGATGAAATTGAACTTGAATTACCGACAACCTGAAAACATGACGCCTGTGATCACTGGGTTTCCAAAGATTAACTCACACACACACAAGAACCACTCAATGAGAAAACATCCCAACACTACCAATGGTTTATTTGATTTCACAAGCAGACGCCTGTTCCTCGGAAAACAGTTACAATCCACAGTTTCGTCTTTTATTTTCTTCTGAGAACTGATCTGTGGGCGTCGGTTCTACATCAACCTGTCATCACACAGAACACGTAACACCGAGGAGCCAGCGTTTGTCCAGACGGCGGATGAGAGACGTCTGATGAGAGACGGCGGATGAGAGACGTCTGATGAGAGACGACTGATGAGAGACGACTGACGCTTGGTGCTCGTGTGTTTTCACCGTGACCGAACATTCACGTGGAACTGGTGAACTATGAAAGTGGCTCAGTGTTGGTAAAAAGTAAAGATCGAACACAAACACACATTCACACAGATTTTAATGTTCTTCACACAAACTAAACGTTTCAAAAACCAGAAATATGAAATGTAGCATCACGTCATATAAAGGCTGACTAAAGAGCTGCAGCTGTAACACACAGTGCAGCCACACACTGTTACAGCTTAGTAAGCGAGAATAACACTTACTACATTCGCCTTTTTGACGAGCGCTGTGTTATTACACTGAAATCGTTACTGAGACTTTTCTATTGCTCGAAATACATTTCAATGGGCTCGCTTATTGTTTTCATATGAACACTGAAAATAAAAGGTGGTTGTTACCCTCCGAGGAGAGAAACGTCTGTCACGTCCAGAGCCCGACTGATTTATCGGTTTGCAGATATTAGAGTCATATCGGCGAGTATCAGCGAATATTCATTTCAAAGTATTACCTCTAATTGCAGCAGAAACTATTTTTCGACCCCAAACAGGAAGTAAGGTCAGGGACTACTTCTCCAAAGATGATGTAGTTGTCTGAAATGAGATCTATATCATATCAGAAATGAAGCATAACAGATGTTTATTCATGTTTATATTTTGTCTTATTTTTTGTTTATTTTATCGGCGAATATATATCGAAAGAAGTTTTTACTTCCCAATATCGGAATCGGCCCAAAACCGGTATCTGTCGGGCTCCTTCCTGTTTGAACACACAGCTTCGATACAAACCAGCAAGACGAGCGCCACAAATCTAAAATGAGAAAGACGTGATCACTGTGACATGAACTGTGCTTGTTCGTGTTACCGCGGCAACGAATGAGCTGAACCACACGCCACGTACATGTGAGGAGAACTACAGCCGCACCACGGCTAGGCTGCAGCTCGGATTCTAACTGCTCGCTACGGAGTAAAACACGTTTTTAAACATCGACTTGGAACACCAGACACACACACACACACATCATCTCAGCTTCTCCCATTCACTTGAACACGTGTTCAGTGTTTTTATGGCAGTGAGGAAGCAAAGCAGGTGACAGCGAACGCATCACGACACTCGTCCAGAGACTTGTTTTTAACGTACCACAACAAACATGACACTGACAGAATCCCCACAACAGTGTTTCAACACTAACGACTAAAGGGCTTTGCCATGAATTACAAATAAAAACCTTGCTATTATCTTTTTAACAATCGTGTTAAGTGTTGATACAACAGCCAGGCCGGGCATCACAGGGTTTTATCGTAATGTTTTATACTGGACACCAAATATGACATATTTAGAATCAAGCCTTTTAAGTTAATTTAGAATTTTTTCTGTGCAACATGTCCAAAGCAAATCGACCGTCCTCCACATTAAAGAGCGTCACTGGTACTTTCTCCTCCTTCAACAGGAGTCTGGACCGATGATCACTTTTCACCACGAGTTATCTGATGGTATAAACGTGCTGAGACGTCATGATTGGTCGAGCCTGTGACCGAAGCTCCATCCCGCACAGACTCCAAATGACGTCAAAGAGCACAAGATGGCGGCACCCTGATATTTTGGTTATATTTTTGTTCAACGGGAGGAAGTGGAGACGGGTCGTCCATCTTTAATTACAGTCTAAATTACCTAATAAACATCTTGTTCAATCTTTTTTTCAAGTCACCACAGAAGAAGAACCAGACAAATTTCACTTTAAAAGGAGAAACGTGTAACTCTCCCCTCTTCCTGGTTCATAAGCTGCAGTTATCTTTTCTAAAAGAACAACAAGAAAAACTGTAACAGCTACTGGTAGTTTTTAAAAGGTGCATTACTCGCTCAGAGACGTCTGCACACTGAGCAGGACCACAACAAACTGTCACCTGACCAAAAACAACAACACATTGAAAAGCTTGTTTTAGTATAATGTGGATTATAGATGTTACGCTGTGAATCTCAGGGGCCACACAGAACATTTTGGAATCAAACTTGGAAGGAAAAGTTCAAATCAACAAGTTAATCGAATATTAACTCCACAAATAAACGACGCCATAACTAATTAAACTAGTGGATTTTTTTCTGCCAAACTTGAAGATTTGTTGTCTCACAGGTTAAATGAGCATCAAGCAGATGATGTGCAGCGCCTCACTTACCCGACTGACTTTCACCTCTCGTGTTATAACTCTGTGCTTTTTCCATCAGTTTGGGTTTTGTTTCAGTTTTTTTTACGTGGCGGAATCGCCTCCACACAGAAAACAAACAGTTGCGTTCGGGTTGTATCAGTGGTGGTGATTTCCAGACTGCGACAGATGCAGTAGGCAGCTAGCGCAAGTCCTTCGTTTCCCTCCCAGGTGGCATGGAGTATCTGTAGGCTTGAAGAGACGGCTGTGAAGAGTCATTTTCATTGAGTCGTTGCTCAAATTACGTTCAGTTCTCACAGGACAAAAGCAGGGGGACACCTTTGACAGCCGCCTTTTCAGCCTACAGGCCGTTGACTCCAAACACCACGAACGTTGGGGTGGAGTGTCAGTGCGAGCTCACAGGAGGAGGTCATTTCTCCTGCAGCAGGGCGGGAATGTTGATGTTCCAGCCGATGGCCTGCCGGTCGAAGCCACAGCTGAACAGGTTGCAGGAGGCGTTGTCCTCACACCAGGCGGAGCAGCACACCATGCGCCGGTGACCCTGATCAGCGACAGACAACACAGCAACTGTTAAACACTGAGCACAAGGACGAGCAAACTGCTGCGAGAGCAAACAAGAGAGTCAACGAATCAGAAGCTATTCCCAGTGTCTGAATTTATGACGGATTAAATAAACGTTGAGAGTGAATGTTGCTGCAAATGCAAAATCCGACTATCTTACATATTTACATGTGTTCAGGTGTCTCTGAAAACCTTTGGAGGTGTTTTGGAACGTGATTCATTTACACAGTCATGTGGTGAAGCTCCATCAGATCGCAATCCAATCACCAAAGTAATATTACTGCAGATGTAAATGTGAGCAACGGGAGTAAGTAGTAGTCGTTCTAGAATTCACTCAAAACTTTATATATTCACTAATTTGACCGTGTGTGTGTGTCTGTGTGTGTGTGGTGTGTGTGTGTGTCTGTGTGTCTCCTCCACTGACTCACCTGTCTGTTGGTCCGCGGGAGGCGAGCCAGTCGCACCCCGGACATGTCGAACAGTCGGACCTGCCGATTGTCGTGAGGAAGAGCGATGATTTTCTGGTTCACCGACACGCTGATCCTGAACAGGACGAACACCAGCAGCTCAGCAGTGTAACAGACACAGGTGCTCTAACATAGGCAGCTCCACATAAGGTAGTTGAAGGCATCACACAATGAACACATCCATTCACTCATTATAAATTCACGCTTATCAGCTTTTCTTTGCCACAAATCAGCGCAAATGCAAAATAAAAGGCAAACAAACGTTATTTTGGGGGTTTGAGCTGTTGGTTGGACAGAGCCCTCAAACAACAAGGTGCGTTTTCCACTGGAGAGAAATTTGACCAGAGCTGAATGCTTCAGTTTGACGACCTGATTATTGACCTGACACGTTACGAGCAGTTAAACGGCCGATGTAGTTTTTCACCTTGAGCTTATTATCCTCAAATACTCCGTACAATTATCTGTGTAAAAATCATCAACAGTGAGTTTGTGTTGAATGAGACCTGTTGACAGCCGAGTCGGTGCGGATGGTTGCTATGGGCGACCTCATGTTCTTCAGGTCCCAGACTTTGACGGTTCGATCGTCGCTCCCAGACACCACGTTGTCTCCCACCGTGAACACAGCGGACGTCACCGTGCTGCAAACCACAAGGAAGCAGGTTAGAAACAGAACAGAAATGAGTTTCCATTATCAAAAGGTTTTATTTCCTCTTGAATCCCCAACAACTTTTTACCTTATTGGTCAAAACAAATCAGTATTTAAAGCAAAACTTAACCCGAATGCAAATACAACATCGATGCATCTAGGTTTTTGTTCTTTGGCTGTTTATCGATAGTATTTGACCTCACATACATGTTGTCTGTCTGTGTGTGTCTGTGTGTGTCTGTGTGTGTGTGTGAGACTGACTCAGTGTGTCCCTGGAACACGTTGACAGAGTGGATGGATGGATCTCTGAAGTCCCACAGTCTGAAGGTGGTGTCTCTGGACGAGGTGACCACCAGACGTTGGGTGGGGTGTGTGCAGCAGTGGGTCAGCTCCTGGTCGTGGCCTGCACACGCACACACGCACACACACACACACACACACACACGATTGAATAATTACCTTTTGTTGCAACCCTGCAATTAGTGGGGGTAATTATTGTGCCCTCTGCTGGATTACGAGGCAAACTACTTCAATCGGTGCGTTGCATTTAAGATTTATTTCGTTCCGCTCAGTCAAACAAATGTTTTAATTCTTAATAAAACTTCCCAACTTAAACTTGATATTTTCCTTCCTCCTACCAGTGAGTGAGTGAACCAGCTCCGACGTCTCCACATCGTACAGGTTGGCGGCTCGATCCCAGGAGGCCGTCACCACCTGTTTGCCCCCCACCAGCCAATCAGCAGCGATCACCACGCCCTGATGGCTCCGCAGAGTCGTGGTCGCCACGCGGACGGAGGGACAATCATTTGGACCCTCGACTTCGCCGTCGGCCTCATCTTTATCCGAAAAGTCCACGTCGTCCTCACAGGGTGTCTGCTGCTGTTGCAGAAGGGACATACGATGGAAAGACGTGACGGGTTACAGACGTTTGAACAACTCACACGACATCAGGAACTCGATCAGAGTGACACAGCAACACAAACAAAAGGGGCTGGAGTGCTGTTGATGCTCACGCTCATATCAGCTACAGGCTGTGGAGTCGGCAGCTGAACCATGTACCTCCAGATGTGAGCGGTCTGGTCTCCGGAGGCTGAGGAGGGGAGAGAAGGGGCAAAGACACCGAAGCCGTTTTCAGACACGGACTCTGGAGAATGTCCACACAACAGGGTCCGGACATTCTCTGGAGTTCGTCTTTCACATTTGAAGAACACAGCAGGAGATTCTGCGGTTAGACGAATTCACGAGAACACTCTGACTCGCACATTCCAGTTCTCACATGCAGCCCCTCTGGATAACTTCAGGAGATTATCTAGAGTTCAGTGCAGGTCTGAAAGAAGAGTCAAAATGACCGGTCCGAAACTATCACGAAAAAAACTATCTGCATGGGATCAGCTGTGTAAAGATGTTATTACAAAATGAAAAATACCGTATATATATATAAATATCGATATGAGGAGGTTCTGCATGGCTCATATTTGGGTGTTTTATACCACATTGGATATTCAGGATTTTTCCTTACCCGTTAGAGCCATCTGTTCAGTGGGGTGGAACTTGATGGAGTTGACTGCGGAGACATGGTTAACTGTATTACTTCATAACAGACACCATTTTATTTACTTTCATATCCAAAAATTTGCATTTCACTTCCTGATTCACATTTTTAAATGGCCTTTTTAAGTCAATAAAAAATTAAAGAAGACACTTGAAAGAACATGGCATAATTCAAAAGCACACATTCACACGTTTCATAACTTTACAGTAGATCTAAACTTTACCTGATCCTTGATGGCCCATATATTTGAGGAGGCACTTCCCAGTCTCAATGCTCCACAGCATCGCACTGTGGTCTGTTGGAAGACATTAGAAATGAAAAAGTTATTTTTCATTTATAATGGAGGGTAAAAGTGTAAAAGCAATGGCATATATTATTAATTGGTCATCATTTTTTTTTAAAACTGTGGTTAAATCTAGTATGAAATGAATTTTTCAGCAAGCGGTCAAACAAGATAAAAACAAAATGACAGAGAGACGTAACTGTCACAGTAGCTTCAATCATACATGTTTTTCCAGTTTCACATGAGGTCCCCCAGACCTTTCACCACTGAAATCTGATCCATTCATGTTGGAGAAGAAGTGAAGACTCTTTCTTAAGATATTGTATTCACAAAAACCAGATGGAAGGAAAACCCCCAAAAACACAATTCCTTCAGCCACACGAACGAAACCTGACAAAGACTGACGTGGACACAAGGTGTTCTGGGGGAAACATGGAGAGACATTTGGGGAGCAAACAAAAAGAACTGGTGCCAGAAACAAAATGAGTGAAATACCTGCAGATGCTGTTCCCAGCACCACCGGCTGTGTCCTGGTGACGCTGAGGTCCCAGATGCCATCCCTGTGGCCGACGTACTCCCTGACCAGCTGGCACACCGCTCTGGACGTGGTCGCTTTGAAACTGGACACAATCTGACAGCGACACCAAACTCAAGTTAACACACAAACACCTAAAGACACAAAGCACAGCTGCGTCGCCGACAGGGTTCCTACACATTGTAACTCGTCCTCGTCTTTGGGTTGTGTGAAGACTTTACTGTGATTCTTAAATATCACCTTGACAGAAGTTATAGTAGAGTTGAAGACTGTAAATGCATATTTGGGGGCATTAGGACCATAGACTATAAATAAAGATGGACGACATAATTAAAATTCACATTAAATCAAATTCTGTCATTTGAGGTAGTTCTCATCACACTGTTGTTTGTCTTCATGTTTCTGATCAGTTTTAATTAGTTATTTGATGATGTAAAAAATGGGCTGAGATGTCATGATTGACAGCTGAGACTGACTCCTGATTGGTCGAGGGCGTGTATCAGCGGGACCTCGATCGCCGCTGCACAGACTCGACTCCATCCGGGATGTTTTATCTTCATTTCAGGATATCGGGCGGAAGTGGAGGCGTCGTCCATGTTGATTTACACTCTACGATTAAGACCCAACACTTTGCATCGTTACAGATTTGACTTCTACTTATAAATGATCATATTTTTGAGATGCCACAAAATTAACCAATTACACCTTCTCTCAAATCAATAACATGTAACCCTATTTAGGGCATGGATGCTATTCGTGTCTTTGTAATAGCAGCCTGATTGTTAATTTATGTCTAATACGGTAAAATAGCGGTGAAAACTTTCCCAGACTTCTCCAGAGCTGTGTAGGAACCCTGGTCCGATCGAGGGAGGAAGCAGAACTGAGGATCACTGAGGAGCTGCTCGGCGGGGGCCTTGTAGTATGCCAGGGCTAAGAAGCTTTGGCTTATTACTGCGTTATTTATATCAGTCCTGGGTTCAAGAGGTTTTACCAAAAGATCTTTGTTGGTACAGTGTTCGTTTTAAGCTCGTCTGGGCATATGACGGGTGGGGGGGGGTCGCCATTAACGCCACCCGTCTAATGTTCCACGTGCTTTAAAACATTCACCGCCACTGACCATCAACCCAGATCTGGTGTCGACACAGTGCAGACACTTTACGCAGCAGTACTGCATCTTGCTTTTATCATACCAGGATTACTGTAAGTGCAAAACCGCAAGAAAGGAAAATCTGGAGGGGGCAAAAAATACGGAGTTACGGTGAGACAGAAGAAAAAGGCCAGTGATTATTATGAGTCGAATCAAGGCGTGGTCGAGGTGTTTACATTGAAGATAGGGATGATACAAACTGGACTCTTGGTTCGTTTCGGACAGAGGCCGCTAAATAAGTTCCAGCTGAAAGGAAGCAGGAGAGCATAGAGAACAGCATCATTCACCTGTCAGGCTGCACCGTATCATCTGTTGAACCAAAGACATTCAACGACTGACAGTCAAAATTTAAAATAGACAACGAAGATCACGTGATGAAAAATACCACTGCTAAGCACAGTGGGAACAAGTGGCTGCTGGTTGTTAGCACAGATTAGCAATAGATTACCATTTCTTGATGCAACGAGCATGTATTTCCCCATTTTGATGTTTGTGAGAATGAGTGAAGAGTTGACCCAGGATCAACAGTGAAGGACTTTGCACACTAGACACGTTTTTTTATCCTGTGATTCATATTTTTCGAACCCATATCCAGACAAATGAAGCTTTCACATCAGCGTGGGAATTTTCACTGATTCTGGGACTGTTTATTGCAGATTCAATTTTTCCAGTGTTTTGCTTCCAACATGTACATATTTAACCAGAAAGCGAGTTTGTGACAACATCACATTTTGAAGCAGAAGAAGAACAACTTACAAAGTGATTTTTTGCCATTTAGTTGTCTTTTGACTTTTACTTATGTTTGTCTTTGTTGCTGTGATGTAGCCGACTGGAAGCTGTGATCCAGCAAAAGGCGACACAGCCACGACTGTTTAAAAGCAAATTAATTACCTAAAAAAACTATGATCTTGGTTCCAGTTGTTTCAGCAGTTTCTTCTCTATGTGTTGAAGCGGCTGTGATACAGTTTAAGCTCCTGAATCAGTGAAACTCCACATGTTCGCCTCCACTAGCAGTTGTGGGTCAGCGCACGTTCATGTGCTTTTGGGGGGGGGGGGTGCAGCTGTAATGAGAGGGCCGATGGAGGGGGCGGGGGATGCATCGCTTCCATTTTATACGAGTGTAGCCTGCTCTTGTCAGCTTTTCCAGGCGTACCAACCCGAGCTTTAAACACCTTCTGAGCAGTTTTTGTCTCAATAACACGAGTCATCTCCCGTCCCTCCAGTTCATCTCTCTGCAGGCCTGGTCGCTCCTGCTCGGCGCTCCAGCTTTAAAGGTGAATAGTTGGGCTCGTCGAAATTCACCCGGGAATCATTCGTGATTTCACATCATTCATTTGCGTCGCTGATTATGTGCAAAGGCCTTAACTTGAGTGTTTCCTGCTGTGCGGAGAATGATGATGAATCCAGAACTTGTTAAATGTAACACGGATGCATTCGTGTTGCGTTTAACAAGGAAGCAACAGGGACTGCGAGGTTCAAGGAAAACATGAGGAACTGCAAAAGAATTTAACGCACCCAGCGGTTAATGCCCTACAGTGTGTAGTCTGCTATGGCCACATCAAGATTTGACTTGATTCACAGTAAATCAATATTTTAGATGTCTTTTAAAACCACTTGTTTTCTGGGTGATAGACGAGAGGCTAAATGGATGCAAGTGAGCTAGTAACAGTCACATGTTAAATCCCTGCGAAAAATCTAATAATAGGACAGTAACACATTTGTTCTTCAGGATCTGAGCATCAGCCCATTCACTTTAACCCATTTAACCTGGATCCACTCAAAGGTTTCTTCCTCGGGACATCTCTCACCCCTCCACAGAATTTCATGGAAATCGGTTAAGTAGTTTTTGCGTAATCGAGCACATTCCTGTGCCGAGGCCCATCAGTCTCCTTAGATTCAATCAAGCTGCAGCAAACTTCACACATGTCATAAATATCAATCCTCTGAATGTGGTTGGTTGTTTTCATCAAGATCCAATGAATTATTCCCTGGGGAAAATTGTGGAAATTAAATCTCACAATGATAGAGAAAGTGAACCATTAAAATCTAATTCGTTCAGCCTCAGAAGAAATTCCCTCACGACGCTCCTGTGACTTTGCCTTCACAAGAGTGGGACGGGCGGACGCAGGAAAACATGATGTCTCCAACCGCTGTCGCCAGATGAAAACAGCACGGCACACTTCAGGGGCTGATATCTATGAGTATGTTCATGTTTGTGCAGCTGGTTTGAAATTAAAGATGTATAATGTAAAGGTTCTTCATTAAAATGTCCAAAAACAACTCGACTGTTGGGTCGTGGCGGAGGCCCGCGCTCTACTGAGTGCCGTTCTAGTTTTATTTCAAGATCAATGTCCTGAAGAACAAAAGATGTGTCGATATCTGATTAATATCTGTCAACAGCCAAAAAAAGATATGAAAGAAGCTAAATCGGATACGGCCAAGCACCGATCAGCAGACCACACACTCGTCACAGTTAAGCCATGATCTAAAGCAGGCAGCGAATGCTCCTCCTACGTGAGTATTATATTAATAAAGGCGAGGTAACAACTGCTTCATGTTATAGATGTCTCCAGAGTGTACCATTATGTGAATGCCAACAAGTAGCTAAATCAAAAATGAAAGGAGCAACTGAAAAAGTCTGTTAGTGAGATAACGAAGTCGTGTTTCATCTCACACAGAAACAAAGAGCTCGAACTCCTACATTTGAATGACCAGGTCTCTTGGGGAGGGAGAGTCGACCCCCTGGCTGGGCTGTTCATGCATATTGGCACACAAGGGGGAGAAATCATCAATAAATTACCCATGAGTCTCCACCCCACAACTCCCAACCGGTTACGCTGAAGTTGCGGGTTCCGCCTACTCTGGCGTGGCAAGAATTTGAACGCGGCTACGAGCAAAAAGGTGAGAGAGACAACAGTTCTTCTCTGAAACATTCAGAAGTGTTACTGAGAAACAACGAGGCCAATTTAACCTAGTAAACCATTTTGTATTCTGTAAAAAGTCAATTAACATTTTCTCTGCTGCACTGACACTGTAATATTTACATAATAATTTACATCAATAAGAGTGGAAACAATATCTATAGAGCCTGACCGATTTATCAATCGAGTGATAGAAATCGACAGATATGAGCCTTACGTTTACGCCTTATGTTTGCCGATATGGAAACTTATATTCTCATAATGATAATGAACTGGCAACAGATCATACACACAAGCAGACTTAAACAACTGACAAATATACAATAATAATTTCACTATTTAATTCACAAAACCTTCGTTCCACTGCAAAAAATTAATGAGAAGAAATGAATAAAACATTTACTTTGCTGGTGGAAGCCTTGTAGGTCGTCTTCAGTTTCTGTGACAGCTGACTGGTGCTGTGACTCGCTGTGAGTTAATGTCAGAGAAATCACAGTTAATAAAAGAAATTACATACAAATACATTTCATGATACACGCACCGTTTACAATGATCCGCTTGAGATGAAAACGCAGAGGAATGTGGAGAGCTACTCACCTTTTGTTTTAAGTCCTCCTTTGGCTAAATCTGCCCCCTCGAAGGTCTGTCCGTCTGGAGCCAATCGGTCGTTCAGCGTTTCGATTTCTCTGCGTACTGAGGATTGAGCAGGTCGCATGTTAAAAATGGCCGACGGCTCTAAGAGCAGAGACTGACTAGAAATGAGAAGCTTCTGGCTGCACATTGGTTTCCTAGTGTTTATTTGCGATAACTTACACTCCAGGTTTTCTATGTAGAGGTTTTCAAACTCCCTCTCGATCTGGCTGAACAGGTCCAGCAGATTGCTCCTCAGAGACAGGGGCAGTTTGGAGTCCTGCAGGGAGAGAACACGGAGAAGAGTAAACGACGTGGATCACCACTGAGGAGGTGAGAGGCTGAGTAGAGGTCTGGGTGAAAGTACACAGGTGTTTTAGGCTCCAGCCACACTTTAGATACGCCTGGCGTCCACACTACTCCGGAGATTTAGCGCCGCTGAAACAGAGACGTTTGGAAACGCTGCTACTCCTGTTTTGGTTTCAAAAGTCCGGGGCTGCGTTTTCGTCTGGACGGGCGGAAACGCAGGTGTTTGGAAACTCTCACAACCGCTTTGCTGTCGCGATGTCGCCTCCTCTGATCCGTCAGGCTCCCGTCACTTGAGCCTCTTTCAGAAGAAAACCTCAGCTACCAGTGTAGAACACGGAGGATCAATTACAAGTGTTACTGACCCTGTTGTCTTCTCTAGCAGCTGTTGTTTAGTTAAACTCTGGATTTGTACAATGATACAACTGTTTACATGTGGAGGAGACAAGAGCTCGAGGTGAGCTGAGACGTGTGGACAGAGAGTCGTAGCAGTAGCGTGGCTGTAGCTTCAGTTACACTCTGACTGTGTCTTTTTAACCTTTCACCGTCATTTGACCAGGATGACACTTGAGATTTTCAAGGGAGGCGTGGCAGAGACAGCACAACATTTCGAAGGTTACAAAATTATACAAATAAAAACACATCGAAACAGACAAAAGGATCAATTGAACAAAGTAGAGATTGTTGGAAGCAGATTCAGTAGATTGAGGAAGTGGAGTCGCATTTGCACTCATAAGTGAGGCGGTTTCTTATCAGAGCTTTGAATTATCCTCGGGAGACAAAATTATGAAACTGGAAACAGTTCTGGAGGAAATGGAAGGAGACTTGAACGCTGTGAAGCAATCGGCCGCCTCTGGGTGAAGCGGCCATTGGGACACAGCTTCTGATTCAGGTGAAATCCCGACCACACAACACATTTACTAAATACTAATCAAACCTAATCTATACCAAGCTAAATAATCTATCTCTAACAACTATCAGGGGAGTGACACTTATGTCTCAAACACGGGGACGCGACACCTTAAACTTACCTCCATTCTCATGAAAGACTCCAGATTATCAGAGGACTGGGACCAAAAGGGACCAGAGTGGAAAAAAATAGTCACGAGAAAAGGATAAAACTGTTTGTGCATCGTTCAGATAGAAATCCAGCTCCTGTCACAGTGACTGTGATTATTTATTTATTTTAAATGCAGCGTCGACACTCAGAGTCTGATACAGGAAACAGGAGTTCTGCTTGATGCTACGACAGAGCACATACGTGTAGGAGGCTTCAACACAAACACTACTTCCTGTCAATCTGACACATGAACAAACACCAAATGAACTTCAAAATAAGAATTAATTCAAAACATTGAAATGAATTATCTGCACATAGAGTTGCGTTACGACAACAGGTGCTTATTAATTAATGAAACATTTGTGCATCCGTCAACTGGCAACTCCAGAGACACTCCTGAGAAGGTCCGGGGTTTCTCCAGAGTTCAGTACAGGTCTGGAAGCAGTGTCATGTCTCCACTTCTAGATTTATTGTCTTTTCAGATAATCGGCTGCAGGTAACCGAGCTCCCCCAACATCCCACAAGTATTTCAGTTCCTTTTTAGCCAATGAAATTTAGAAAATCCACCTGAGTGAAGTGAAATACTTCTGAATGCATCTCTTTTAAACCACGGTGTAAAACTGTGGCACGGTTAAACCAGCAACAATAAAAACCATTGTGAGCCGGATAAACCAGCTGCATCGAAACCCAACTGGCTTCGGCTTACAGCTGGAGTTCGTACGGTGCCGACAGCCACAGCAGGACAGCTGATGATGAACAGGGGAGGAGCAGCAGCTGGAATGACAGGCCGCTGGTTGGAGGGATTATTACTTAGACACTTGATCATATAAATGTCGGGATGCTGAGTGGTTTCTGAAACACGTTTTATCTTATCTGGTGAAATCCTCTTCCTGCCCCGATCGCCGTTGACAAATGAAGTTGTCTTAAAAGAACAAGCACCTCGCAGGACTGGACTAAACACGAGCAATCATTTTCATTTCTCTTGCTAGCTTTTCCAGGCTTTAAACACTTTGAGTCTTTACTTTGAGTGTTAATGAGGTGGATCACCTGTCCCTCCAGCATGTCTCTCTGCAGGCCGGATCGCTCCTGCTCCGTGCTGTTGGTCCTGCGAATGGACAGGCTGTGGGACTTCCTCTTCTGCTTGGCCTGGCGGGCGGCGGCGCTGTTCCCACTCTCCACCGGCATCCCTCCTTCCTGTCCGGGTGAGACCACAGTCTGAAAGTTGTCACAGGAAAGAAGGTCACCAGAGGGTCAAGAGAGCAAACGGGAGTCCTCCGCTCAAAGGAGGACGACCAGGCTTTACTTGGCAGCGTGAGACAGACAGAGGGATGTTAACCCAGAAGACAGACACTACATGCAATGACAGCACATTAGCTATATTTAAAAAAAATCTATATATTTATTTACTTTCTTTACTATGTAGATATATAGTTGAAAATGCCATTAAAATATGAAACGTGCCTATAATAAAAAAGCTTCAAAGCAAGGAACGTAAAGACCTGTTTACTCAGAACTGATTCCCATTCGAGAGGCTGGGACCAGTGGCATCTTTGCACTGGTGAGTCATCGATTAACTTACAATTCATATCATTTGGTTCCAATAATCAATATCTTGCCCAATCGGTCATTCCAGCAGCTCTCGGGCTCCTCGACCTGGACGTCTGCCTGGAGACGATTCGGACGTGTAGGTGAGTGACATGATGTTGTGGGTCAGTGTTTGTTGTGTTTGTGGAACATGTAAACACAGCAGGTGTGTTGCAGCCGCTCGGGAATAAAGACGTTCGAGCTTCGTTCATCATCATCCTGCTGCTGCTGCTCGGTTCCTCCCACTGACACCGGGAGGAACCGGAATGGAACCGTCACACCTTCACGGCGGAGGAGACGCACGCACGAAGTCAGGAGACGAGACGATGCTCGGCGCCAGCTAAGCCCAGCTAGCCGTTAGCTGCTAACAGGCTAACGGCGGAGGACGGACAACCTGCCCTTCGCGCGGACCCAACTCACCGGAACACAGCCTGCGCGGTACACGGTTCGACTCCCGGTGGTTTGCGGAGGCGTCGGCCCTTCCTCACACGTCCCGTGACGGGGGAGACGCACCGGGTTCCTCCGGAGTCCGTGTTGACGAGCCCCGCTGAGCGAGAGGCAGATCGCTGCGCTAATTCCGGCTCCTTCGCAATAAAAGCCCAGCTCAGCTTTTTTTTTTATTTGCGTCGCCTCGAACCGAGCTCGATTCAGAACGCGTCATATTCTCGGTTATCATCACAATTTACTTGAATTTTTTAAAAATCAGTTTAAATCAGAATTTAATCCAAAAAACGAAAAGGTGAAGTGTGTGTGAGATTTAGGTGAAAGGATATTTTGGCAGATATTGAATATGAAATAATCACAGGGATGTTTTCACTGGTGTTAAATCATCTAAAATTGTACGAATTGTTTTCTTTACCCGAGAATGGGCCCCCTTTTTTATTTAAAGATCCAGTGTGTAGAATGTAGTGACATCTAGTGGTGGAGTGTCACATTGCAGCTGACTACCCCTCACCTCACCCTCCTCTTCCAAACCGTCAGTCGTCAGTATAATGTAAATGAATTTGATAAAAAAGGGCAGACAACAGCATCTGTTCAGGTGAACATTTATTGGGCTCCCATGTTAATTGCCACTTGTAAAGGAAGCAGCATCACTTTATCTGAAGCAAACCCAGCATCTTCCAGAGCCACATACAAACTTCATGGCACAAAATCTGACTTGAACTCGCTATTCCGAAGAAAAACAAAAAGGTGAAATAACTGAATATTTAAGATAGGTATTGTCAATCAGGATCCGATCATGGCAACTGCATCATCCAAATGCATTGTTTTTTAGCCTCTGTCATAGTTTATGTCTGTATGGTTAATTTAGTTAGAGCTGACAAACAAATACACAATATTATTGTAGTTACTAATCAACTCAATGGGTTGGTACACATCCTCATCAGCTTTACCTTTCACTGAAGACCAGTTTCCTTTGTTAAAAGTAAATATATATTTCAGGTTCTCTTTACCTCAGGGGGAAATGGATAGAATGACAGACATAAATACTTTGTCCACAAAGAGTGGCAAGGTCTTTATCAGTCCAGAAAAACAGCTTTATCTGCGATCGTTGGTGCCCGACTTCCTCTTCCCGGCCAGCAGGTGTTTGGGTTTGAGGTCAAACACGTGTCTGTCGGCCTCTCCCTTCTTGCCTTGGCGGTTCATGTGTTTCTGGGAGTGCTTCATCATTGCCTTTGCCTGCCTTGCCATCTGAGGAATAAACAAACGGACAAAAACCATTCAGAGATGAGTTTATAACCAACTCATGGGCTAATATTCTATTTAAATGTGAATGAAGCGATTTTCAAACCATCTTCGTAAAAATCCCCTAGACGACGCATTTAAACTGCAGCAGAGTTTAATGAATACAATTTGATTAAAGACACATTTACGTACCTTCGGGTCTCTCACACCAGACTGGTCTCGAGGTGGACGGGAGGCGCTCTGGCTGCGGGTCTTGAAGAGCGGAGCGACTGAAGTTTCACGCTTACGTTTCTTAGTGACACTGCGGGACCGCCTGGCATTTTGCCCATAGTGACTCTGAAACAAAAAGGAATGAATCAGTGTTATGAAACAAAAGATTGACCTGAAGGGCCTTGGTGGAGGCGCGAGTTCGGAGGGAGACTACACAAAGTGTCACTGAGCAGAATCTGAAATCTAACGCTTCGGGATTTAACCACATTCCAGATCCTGAGCCTTTCTGAAGTTTTGATCCAAGGACAAATAAAAGGTAACAGAAGATTAGATGAAATGTTATAATTTATTATAAAAAAATCGTTAAATCAAAAACTTCTAATTCTTAATGTTTGTCTCAAATTCTATATTCCACAATGATTTCATTTAAACTTTAGACAGACTAAAAACTGTAATATGTCATATTTCCATATGAAATTAGGATTATTTTAATTATATTATAGTCAAAATATCGGATATGAAGGAAGAACTCACTTCGTCCTTGTTGTTCATGTCCAGACCGAGGTCACCCATCTCCTTCTCGAGCTTTGCTCTTTCAACCTGTACAAACACAAACACATCTTCAACACGTTGATCTGCTGGAACCGTCTTCTCAAGCTGCACACGAGCTCCTACACGCTGCAGACTTTATTCTTTCAGCCAACGCTGTCCTAAGGAGCCTGGAGTAAATTCTATTGAAGTTATCTTAAAGATTGACATAATTTCACAGGACCGAACTTCACTCATTTAAACCAAGTTGTAAGGTACACGAGGTGAAACAAACCCCCTCTCACCTTGATAGCGGTCCTGGGCATGCGTGGCCCGTGCACATCCTTCTCTTTTGAACCCACGACCATGAGGAACTTCTTCTCGCGGATCTGTTTGGCCAGAACGCGGATTTCCTGCATCTCTTCGTCCTCGCTCTCCTCGTCAGAGTCGTACTCTCCGGCTCGCTCCTTCAGCTCCTCCTCCTTCTCCAGGTCCTCCAGTTTCTGTGAGTGAAATTTTTAAAAGTGGACTTTAGAGGACAGAGCATATCATTTAACACAATTTTAGGGAAATGTATAATGTATATATATATATGTATAAAAACCCATGACTTGACAGTTCCCCAATATTCAAAATCCCTGCCGCACAGACTGACTCCAAAAGCACAAAATAGAGACGCGACGTCCATCTTTACTTAGTTTATTGTTTAGTCAGGAACCAGCTGCCCCACCTGAGACTATTTAGTCTCTACAAACCACTGCATGTTGTGCTGATTAGAATCTACCACGAGAGAAATGACCACCGAACTCTACAGCGTGCAGCGACTCACCTTCATGATGTCAGGGTCGATGTAATCTGCGATGTTGTGGCCCTGCCAGACCTCAGGGATCTTGTCCTGCTTCTCATCCTCGTTCATCAGATCCCAGTATTCTTAAAGCACAAATAAAATATCGACATTGCAGACGTAAGAATTTACTTCTGACAAATTCACAGCGGCTGCAGGAGTATCGAAATAAAAACACTTCTTACTCTGCAAGTCCAGGATGTAGTCATCGCCTTGCTCCATCTCCAGATCTCTCTCCTGTGACATGAAAGATGGAATTGTATATTATACGTTAAACTGTCAGGAGGGAACTAGAACGCCTAGTTTAGGAAAGTTATACACAGTACAACCACTGATGCATCACCTTATTGTAAATACTCAAATTGTACTTATATAAAGTACTTGACTATATTTAACTATTTTCATCCACTCTGTCGTCTTTTTGACCCTGTGCCTAAAGTCACCAGAATTCATACCAGTTTGCGTTTGGGCGCATCCACCTCCATCGCCTTCTTGCGCATCAAGGCTCCCTCTGGGATGAAGGGAGGCCTCTCCTGGAGAAGACAAAAGAAAAAATATACAATCAAATTGAATAAATATCAAGGAACATGAAAGAAAGATTTTAGTAAATTTATGCTCGTGTAATTCAATTTGCCAAACTCGTACCTTCTCGTCTCTCTTGGCAGGCATGGCCAGGTGGAGCCGGTTGAGAACATCGTGGACCTTCTTTCCCTTCATCTTGGTGTCGACGCGATGGGCGAGGAGCCGGTCGCAGGCCTGAATCACAGGACATGAATCACAACACGCTCGCTCGCGGCAATTTACAATACTTCATTAAAGCAAAGCAAGCTCAACGTTCTCTGGCTCTCACCTCATTTTTAACCTGCATGACTCCCTCCTCGGTCAGGGTGCTGGTCTCGATCACGGGGATTTCGTCGGCAGAGAGGTCCGCAAAGATTTTCTGAAAACAGCAAAATGCAAACCGTCAGAAATGAAGCCTCGACATTAAAACACCTTTTCGACATGCACCGAGATTCACCTGCAGACCGGAGAATCTCCTGCTGCATTCTTAATATATGAAAGAAACTCTGGAGAAAGTCTGTACCCCATTGTACGGATATTATCTGGAGTGATGAAAACAGTCTAAACAAACAAACTAAAAAACAGACAGTCCACTTATAGTTCCCCCCCGAATGACAGACAGATTATTTGTCTGTCATTCGTTAACATCGCGAGCTGCTGAGATGTTTAGTCCAAACTTTGAATCACTCACCTGATTCTCCTCAGAAATCTCACTGATCTTCTTTACATCACATTTGTTGGCGACAACGATGAGAGGCTGCAGAAATAAGAAATAAAAGATTTGGTAAACATTGGTAATTCCATCAGCTCTTCAGAAAACCCTCTGGTTTCAGGTGGTCGTCGCGTAGGTTTATATTCTGCGCCTCAGGTCCTAATGGGTTTATGAGTCATACAGCTTGTGCAGCCCCCTGTGATTCCTGCTTGTATCTCTAAGGCTGACACTTGCCGCTGTGCAGATGTCATCGTATTATCCACTGACCTTGTTGGCGAACAGGGGGCGGATGCTGTTAAAAAGCTCCAGCTGCTCCTGCAGGGTGTGACCGCACTGCTCGGAAACGTCCATGACGTAAAGAACCGCCGCTCTCAGGTGAGCCAGAGCCGTGATGGCCTGCATCTCAATTGTGTTCCTGTCTTCCAGGGGGTGGTCCAGGATACCAGGGGTGTCCACCACCTGATGACCACAACCAGGGTGGAAGAGTTAGGAAAACTGTCAGCAACACACTACAATTTTAACTAATAGATTTCACCATAAAACTTTCACAGATATCTGAAATGTATGCTTAAAAATGCAGATATGAAAATCGGATAAAGTCACGTTCAAAATTCATGTTTAACTTCGATGACATGTTAGAGGCACAGGTTGTTAGGATCCGTTTTTAATCACTGCATAAATTAGACAAACTGTCAACAGTCATAACAAATAAATTGCCATGTTTTTAAGCAATAAACAGTGCTATAAATGAGGCTGTGAAATATATATGGTTGGTTTAGGTATAAGATAGTGAAGTGGAGATTTGTGACTCATTTGAGAAACTGTTTTGAATGATGTGTAACGTTTACCTGCCAGCGGAGGTATCTGTAGTCCATGTGACCCACAAACAGAGACTTGGTGGTGAAAGCGTACGGCTGGACATCAACATCAGCTCTGGTCACCTGAGCAAAAAGACAATTCATACCATTTAATAAAACGGGAGAACGTGGCTCTGAAACATTACTATGATGCATCCTGAATTCAAAACATTACACGCAAACGCTTCAAAATGCGTTATCGCTGTACGCAGGTTTTCCATCAAGATCTTGCAGAATGAACTCAGTGAATGAACACACGCGTGTGAGAGACATAAAGCACACAATGACACACGTCTTATAAACAACCCAATCGGTACATTGGAAGGTGTATCTTACCTTGTTGATGAAACTGGACTTGCCGACGTTGGGGTAACCGCACAGGAGCAGGGTCCTCGTGTTGGGGTCAATGCTCGGCAAACGGGACAGATGCTGACGCACTGTTTGAGATTAACATCGGGTTAGGGTTCGTTTCTCATTCTTTAAATATTATAGACAGATAAAAGTATCACAGCAGGAGTATAACAACATCTGAGCTGAAAAACATGACTAAATATCTGAAGATCAGTCCGTCGGCTGCGTTACAACCAGGAATGTGGAGCATCTTGTTATGTTACACTTCAGTAACAGTTTCACAAATAACGATACAAAGCACAGGTTCTCCTCACGGCTTATTCCAAATAAAATGTTTGTTTTTTCATTTACTCCTTGAAATCTCAGACTTCAATGTGGCCCTAATATTCCATCGTAGAAAGCAGCTTATCTTCCATTTCTTTCCAGGGCAGAAAAATTAAATAAAACGGAATTGGAATCTTTTTTAAATCTGGAATTTAAAAAAATGTATATAAAACTAAGCAAAGGTGGTCTTACCCTGCTCCAGATACTCCAGACTTGACTTCTGCCTTTTCAGGATGGTGCACATACGACCCAGAGCAGCTCTCTTCAGCTGTTTACACCGATACAGAGAATCTCCATATTTCATCAGACGCACATAGTCTTTGGCAACGCTGCAGGGTTGAAAAAACAAAAAACAACCGGTAATGTCTAGATTGGGTTTTGTGTACATTTGTGTGTATTAAGGAACCGTAAGACACCAGAATTAGCATAAACTGGCTTTTCCTATTCAGGCTGTTGGACGAGCCAGTTAATTAGTGCAGCTTGGTGCATTTCAATTTATAATAAAATATTTATTATTGCCACAAACATTTTACTCAAACTTACTGGTCAATCAGATTCTTGGCGATGTTAATCTGTCCTAAGGCCAGTTTGTAATGGTCTTTGTCGTACAGCACGTTCATGAGATCAGCATAGAACGGATGGATGTCCTGAGGGAACAAAAACAAATTTCAGAATTTTAAACCGACGAAGACAACAAGTGAGAATGAACCGTTACTGATGTCAAACAAACCGAGTTCTTCTACAAAAGTTGCACCGTTAGAAAAAAAAAGTTAAGGTTATTCAAAAACATTGCAGAGAAGTATTTTTGACTTACGTCGAGCTTGGGGAAGTCGGTGAGGATCTGCGAGAGGCGGTCGTGGTAGCTCTGCTGAGTAAACTTCACTTTTCGCATGTAAAAGTGTCGGATACGGTGGATCTGGTAATGCTTGTGTATCACCGTGGGCGTCTTCCTTTGTGTTTTGGATAAAGTGATGTCGATGAAGTCCTGCAGGGAGGGGCAGAGTATACAGGTCAGGGTTTCAGCAGGGTGAGGAAGAATTCACTTTATAGAAGAAAAACTATTTTAAACAACTATTTTACAGCAGAGCATTGGATTCCATATTTTGTTATCATTAAAAAAAATTGTGCATCCTTAAATTTTTGTCCTGAAGTGTCTTTTTCCCTTGAACTCATTTTGACTTGCAGAAAAGATGTGCATTCATTTTTACATTCAATCTTATGGTTAATTTTCCAAATCAAGTTCTTCAGACATTGTATTTAAAATGACTCAATAACGTTTACTCTTAAACTGTTAAATATCAAGCCTCAGTTACATTTCTTTGCCATAAGAGTTTGAAAACGACATCAGATATGCACTGGAACTGCTTCTTAACATTTTGAGACCATTAACATGCCAATTTCCTGCATTTACAGCCAAAACTCCATCAACACATCTGTCAGTTATATGTGAAAGAACAGACGCCCTGTGACAAAGTTTGGCTTTACATCAATAAATAAACTGTTTTCTTATTGTTCCGGTAACAGTAGTAAAAAAAGATGGAAGCTCGTTTTATTCAGAACTGTTTTTGACTTATCGTCCAATGCTCGCCACACGTGAGGGACATGTGTATTACATGGTTTTTACAGAACAACAAAAACCACAAGTTAACGACACCAAAGTGCACTTTTCTTTTCCCAATATGTAAAGTTACAGTGGACTGGACCGACCAGTGCAGTGTTTAAGAAGGCCCGGACAGACAGATGAGGAGGCCCAGCTCGGTCCTGGGACGCCCCCTTGACCCAGAGGAGGAGGATGATAGAGAAGCTGTCTTCTCTGATGGACAACCAGTGCCCCCTCCTGCAGGACACCATCACAGCACTGGGCAGCTCCTCCAGCCACTCACTGCCCCCCCCCCCGCACCACCAGCTCGGGCCTTTAACTCTGGTTCAACTTAACTGTGCAACACATTAGTTGATGTGTGATCCGTTCACTGGACACTTTCTCCCACTGCACCTATTCGTACTTGTTTTCACACTTTATATTCCAGTATTATTATCCTCACACTTACTTGTTATTACTTACTAATGTCTATATTTGACTCTTAATGCTATAATATTTAAATTTCCCCCAATACGGGACCTAATTATCTTATCTTAAGTTGTGTTTCCCCAGGTGAGGCAGGCGAACGTGTTTGTACGGAAACCCGCTGCTGTCTTTTTCTACGCCAGCACAACACGTGTTTTCTCCCCCGGCTGAATCCCACCATGTTTGTCTCGTTTCCATCTTTCACATTCTCTCAAACAACGACGCGGAAAGTTAGAGGAGTTTCAAAACCCACCGGACGCGAAGCTAAACTCACCTTGGCGGTGGGAACCACCATAATCTTCTTGAAATTGTAAAGTGCCATTTTGTCGCGACACGTTGAAGTCCGCTGACCGCACTGGGAAAGGAAGGCTCGAGGTACTTCCGCTCCAACCGGAAGAGACGCGTCTTCTTCTACTTTTGGTTTAATGGTGGTTTGCGCATTACCGCCACCTTCAGGATTAGGGTGTGGATGAATTGTACACAAATATTAAATTATCCTCGTGTAAATGTAAAAAAATATAACAAATATATGGACTAAAATAAAACATACAAATAAATGGCCCCTTTTGTGTATTTTTGCAAGTACATTTACATTTGTTACTAATCTGAAACTGTTTTGAAGAAACGTTTGCTCATGTGGAGCTAATTCAGATCTGACAATATTATGTGCACTTTCGTTCAGAACATGGTCCGATGTGGTCTGGATGTAAAAAATAAACAAAATAAAAGGTAAAACATCCCTTTTTGTATTTTCAAAAGTGGAAGAGAAATGAACACTCAGAAGCTGTGCTTTAAAAGGTTTGTTTTACTTGTCTGGCATCATCTTTAGGACAGATTTGACAAATTTAAGTGGAGTGATCTGGTAAAACATACCTTTTTTGTATTTTCAAAAATACAATAATACAAAAAAAAAGAGTCTTTGGCTCGTCTTGGATTATCTATACCATATACATTGTTTATCATGAGAACTTCTTTTACCCAGCACCACAATGATAATATGATACATTATAATATAATATAATATAATATCATTTATTTTCATTTCTTTTACTTGAATAATGAAATTCACACTCAAACAGAACACCTATCAACTCATTTAGATAAACTGACTTGATGCAGCTAGTTGAACCTGCTTCGTGAAGTTAGCTGGTCCAGTCCAGTCACCATCAGGGCACAGAACCGCTTTCAGATGTTTATTCAGATGTCAGAAATAATAGTGGATTTCTGTCACAACAACTGACGTCACAGAGTAAACAAAACAAACAAACACACAAACAAACAAACACACAAACACACAACAACAACAACAGTGAAGAACAAACACTCTGCTCCATGTTAATTGTTATTCGCGGGGATCTAGAACGGGCCAATCAGCGGGCGCAGACTTATTCAGGCCACGCCCATCAACCCCGATCACGAGTACGTCCGCGTGCGCCCACTGCGAGTCTCGACCAATCAGGAGGCCCGCTGAGAGCGCGGAGGGGAGGGGGGCGGGGGCTCGAGTCCTGTGTGACAGCTCCGGCCTCAGTGCTGCACCAGAGAGAGGAAGAACACGAAGAGGTCTCACTCCGCTCACCTGACAGCGGCTCGTCTGGACTTTTTCCACCTGTAGAAAAAGCTCTGTGCCCAGAGAGAGTGTTGCTCATCTGTCCGTCTGCGATACTTGAACATGGATCTAATGGTTCATATGTAGACTCTATCTATATCTATACTTTTAGTTTGTATCCTCCGTGACACTTTTATTTTGAAGCCCATCCCGTCCTGTCCCCATTCATTAGTACCACACAACAACACAGTTATTAGGTCATGTATGATGAGTGAGGTTTTTCCAAGAAGCCCAGTGGCTCCTGTGAATCAATAACTGGTGTATAAACAGTATGCGTGGATTACTGGACTGGTCGACCGGCCACACAATCCTAAAAAACACAAAACAACCACGACGAGATGCCAAAAGGCACAGACAGACCACAGACACGGATGCAAAATGACAACAAAATGAATACAAAGACTCACAAAATGACTACAGGGATGGATACAAATAGACAACATGACATAAAAGAATGAAAAAGAGACACAAAATGATTACATAATGTCAACAGAGAAAGCCAAAATGTCAACAGAGACAGATGCAAAAGGACAACAGAGACACAAAAGGATGAAAAAGAAATGCAGATTGATAACAGGAAAAAACGACAAAACGACTACAACGAGAGACATAAGGATCACAAAGACACACAAAATGACCACAGAGATGCGAAATGACAACAAGGAGACACAATGATACATGTTAATAGTATTTTATCCTCCATCTCTTTTGCCCACAGAAATATTCTATAATATAATCGATTGGACACAAAGGGACAATAATAATACATTTCTTTTGATTTACTTGAGTGCTGTGAATTTATAAAGTAAAAAAATAAAATAAAAACGGACTTTTTTATATTCTTTTCTTCATTGCACATATTTATACTGTTCTTATGTTGATATATATATACATTTTATTTAATGTTTTACTTTTTAAAACTCTAAAAGCAAGTTTTTTTGGTAGCAGAAGGCAAAGTAAGAATTCCATTGTACAGGACTGTATATATATGACAAATAAAGCAGTTGTGTCATGTTCAGGGATTCTACGCAACACCCCTTCAACCACGGATGTTATGCATTCATGTTTAAAAACAGTCGAGCCCTTCATCGTTTCTCTTGGTTTTATTTGAATTGTCTCCCCACTGGTGTGTTATCACCATCGCTGTGAAAGGTGCCTCTGAGTGGTTCATCCCCACGGCGTTGACGATCTTCGCGCTGCACTCGAAAGGGAAAGGAAACAGCTACTTCTCCATTCCTGGCGTCGTCCGTAGCGCTAACGAGTGTCTGAACCTTCGAGGCGAGCAGCGGCTTCTCTCCGGCTTCACACAGGGATCCTCGCCCGGCTCTTCGGACTCCCTCTCCCGCAGAGCACCGCTGTCCACCGCGAGCGCTTCGCTGTGAAAACCCCAGGCGCCAGATTTATCGAGCCCGACTGCACGAAGTTGATAGGCAAGCTAGCTAGCTAGCCACCTAGCTAAGTCTCAGCTAGCTTGCAGTGCTGGTCGGGGGGGGAGCAGCTTTTATTCTTTTGTTTTGTTTTTTATTTCCTTTGTAAAGTCAGTTTTTGGGAGGGGGCGTCGTTTTCTGCATCGTCCCACGACCCGCCGTGGCTGTTTCACCCGGGATTCTGAAGCGTATTTGCGGTGTGGTTCAGAGCGGTAAGCCGGTTGGTCGTCGCTAGCGTGCTTGATTTAGCCTGCTAGCTAATACCCTGCGTATTTAGCCTGGAAGCCAGTTCAAGGCCTCGGTCCAGCGCCACCAGCAGCTGCCACCGCCGCCACAGTGTTTGCGTCGCCCCGCAGTGAGAAGTGACAGGTGAGTGAGCACCAGACACTCGGTTATGCGCCGTCACAACACCGCTCCGTAGAGCTAGCTTCACTTAGCCCGCTTGCTAACTTGATATTACTCCGTCTGGAAAGGTTGAGGGAGGGGGGGAGGAGGGGGGTTGGGGGAATCCGCGAAATCACGCCGGAGGTCGCCATCTTTCACTGGATGCTTCTGCACGCCAGCTAATGAGACACGGCCGCTACTTTTCCACACCAGATCAACTTTACACGGTGTCATCCCGGTGTGTTCGCCGCCTCCATTTTATAGCTCGTTTATTACCGTCTTCCAGGCTGCACTTCGCCCGCAGGAAGCCCACACGCGGCCCTTGGCATGGGCATGGCATGTGTGAGCTGCAGCCTGGCTCGGCTGTGTCAGCTCCTAAAGGCGCCTGCATTGCGTCTTTAGTTGTAGTTGCAGAGTGCGAGTGGTAAAGTGGACCCAAACACGGGGCTGGAGCAGGTCTGGTTGGAGATAAACACTGGTGCCCCCCCCCTCCCACTGGGATACGCAAGATGCCTGGTGACCATCCTCCACCAGCGGAGGCTAGTCACCAAAAATAACCTCGTTGGCCCACTGTTGCCTTTTTCACCAGAGGGGTTGAATCTCTTATTTCCGAACCACAGATTGGCGTTTGCGTTGTAAATCACCTCTCGTGATAATGCAGGGTGGAAGGAAGGCGTGTGTCTCGGCCCAGGCCTTGTCTACATGTTATGATTCAGTGCATCTGTAGCGGAAATGTGCCCACACTGCGACCGGGTTCAGCCTTTTTTATGGGATGTGCCGGGTCCAACCGCATCGCAAACCTTGTCAGGACGCATGTGATGTTGCACAACCTTTACGGACGTTACTGTATTCTGTATACACTTACTATGCTGCAAGGTAGATGGTAGTCTTTACTCAAACAGCTTAGAATAACTGTGTGTTTGACCTTGACTAATATCAATAATTTAGATTGAATCCCACCAGTGAGGATTGTAACACACTCTGCACACGTGTTGGAGCCCATGAATATCATCCAGTTCTCTGCATGAACAACTGAGTCTGTCACAACTTCCATGTGAGGATATTCGCCTGTTCAGTTTAACAATGGCCCCCAAAGCCTTTTTAATACACTAGAACCACACCACACTAGACGGACACACAAACATATCAGTGAAATGGCGATTCCCAAACCGCATCACACACAGTTTTGGTGTGTGTGTGTTGTGTGTATCCCAGCTGCAGTTGTTGACGACACCAAAAATCTGTTAGACAATCACAGCAAACTGTGTTTCCCTGACGTGTTAGTAGTGTTTACATTAGGTGTGCTTTATTTACACTGGCTGCATGTTGATTTGATTCAAAATGCAATTTAGTTTATAATACACTGAAGATGCTGTTTGTGTACATGTAATATATTGGATTCGTTCACATATTCATGGTTGCTCACTTGACACCGAGCGCATAGTCTCTGCACCTAATAAAGCACATGTTGATCATGGACAAGTATATGAAAGTTACTGTAAACTGTTCAGTTTTAAGCATCACTTTTTAAGAGAATCTTGTTTAGATTCAAGCTGGAATTTGTTTCATAAAAAAATCCTCAACCGCATATATTAGAAATCAACCAGTGGAGATTCCCAGTCTTTCTTGTGGCTTCGTGGGGGCTCCCACTGGCCTGGCCTGCACAATTGTTGGGGAAACACTGGACACACAAAGTGTTATGATTTGCTGCGCTGGATGTAAACAGACCTTGTTTGTTGACAAGAAAACTCCACCAGGCTCCTTTTCAAGGGATATTACCTCCGCCTGGGAGGTAATGTTTTCACCCCTGTCGGTTGGGTTGTTTGTTTGTCAGCAGGATTACACAAAAACTAGTGCACAGATTTCCATGAAACCTGTTGGAAGGATGGGACATGGGCGAGGAAAGAGCCCTTTCTTTAACGTTGTGTGAGGGGGCTTTTTTTCCCCTTACATTGTCGTTGATCTCCTCAGAATAATTCATGGCTCTTGATGGAAAAAATCTGGATTAATTCTGGGACTTATTTCTTATGGGATTAAAACGTATACACTAAAAGTTTATGTTTTGAAGCAATAATTCACTTTTGAATTTAACCCCCCAACAAAGCAACAGCAACACTGTTTTTCTTTAATAAATATCTTTTGGCTGTTGCTCATTGGCACTGACAGTTGTATTTAGTTTCATGTGACACACAAATAAAGTTGTAATGGACTCAATGCCTGTCTGGAATTGGCTGTTAGTTTGACCTGTGCTGATGCTGGTTGCAGTTTTCTTACTGAAACTGTAAAAGTGACCTGCAGTTATTGAGCTGTGGCAAGTAAAGGCCAACAGTTGCCAGTTCACTCAAAGTTTACTAATATTGACCATGTTGCATGTCCCAATCGCACCGAATTCCACACTGCACGTCACCGGGCCCTTAACAATACACACGCAGAGTGTGAAGCCGAGAAGATGAACGGTTCTCGAGATTTGTGAGTCACAGACAAGACAGATTGCAGTAATTATTAGATAGATAGATTTATTGTAAACTGAATATTTGGTTGATTTGGGGCTTTTTGTTAAAAAAAACACCATTGAGGATGTCACATTGAACTTAGCATTCTTTTTTATGTCTCATAGACAAAACCACAGACAAATTTATTAAATACTTCTCTTCAGCCCGGTATTCTTATCATTAACTGTGCCATGGGGTGTGTACAGTTCAGATGGTGAACAGGTTTTAAGTGAACTGTTCAGAGACGTTTATCAAACAACAGCTGTTTTGATGACTGAGTAGAATTAATGGAGAGTTGTGTTTAACCCCAATAATCACAACTGCATCACACAAACACACACACATGCCGTGTATGGGAATCAGTATGTGGATCAGAGGTCACCAGCTTTACAGCCATGCCATTCTTTTTCTGCTTTGTATGCAAACACAGGGCCTCTGTCAGAGACAGGCACCCGATTGTTGTGCTTGCATTATCGCTGCTTTACAAACAGCCCCATCGGGACAGGAGAGAAGGTGTTGCCAGTGGTGTTTGGACTCAGTGGAGCATCTTCCTCCTTTCTTGCCTTCTAACGTGTGATGCTGAGGTCAGATGTAGTGGAAGTGATTAATCATTAGGATGTCTGGTGCTGAAACTGCAGCCTTAGAGATGAATAAGTGATGATGAAAACCTGATCCACGCACCAGTGCTGCAACATGTAGTCTCCATAGGTTCATAAACAGTCTAAGGCTTCATCCATACTACTACGTTTTCATTTGACACTTCATCAACCATGCTACAGATACGCCTGGCGGCCACGCTAGATGTTTTGCAGTTTTAAAGCTACTCAAACAGAAGTTTGGAAGCGCTGCTGGCCACATTTTAGTGAGAAAACTCTGGGCTGTGTTTCATATTCTGGACGGACAGAAAGGTTTTTTTTTTTTTTTGTAAACTATACATTAACACACACAATCATTTGCTGATTGGGTCTTTGCAACCGCGACAAAGCCTTCCTTGATTGGTCAGGCTCCTATCGGAAGAAAACCACTGTCATTAGCCTCGGCTACAAGTTTAGAACGCAACACAGATAATCAATTACAAGCTTTGCTGACCCTGTTGTCTTTGCGAACGGCTGTTGTGTTTACATGTGGAACAGACCAGCTGCCATTCGAGCAATCCGTGCACACTGGAACACGCATGCCACGTAATATCCGTTTTCAGTCGTGTTAGTATGGACGGGGATTCAAACTGATACGGAGCCAAAACACTCATGTGGACAAAGTAGTATCGAGTCTAAAGTTCAACATTTATTTATATTGATGCATGTTGGTCAACATATAAGCCATGGGCTCAGCTTTCCTTGTTGGAATTTATGTGCATCATTTTTTTTTCATGTCGCATAGATATCAGTTGCATTGTGTAATAGATGTGTAATAATTTATTCTTTTCCTGTTCCTCGTTTGAAACTTGTTTTAAACTCTGTAAAACCTGTCTGTCAAGAGATCAGTCCTATACACCAATGTCCCTCCTCTCTTTCCGTAGCTCACAGCTGTAGTGAGACCGATGTGTTGGCAGCAGTTGACAGTTAAAACAAAAGTTTTACTTTTAGTCACCAACTGCCACACTGCATCTGTAAAGGACTTTAAACCACGAAAAATCAATCAGAAGTATTTATCCCTGCGGTGAGAAACTTAGATTAATACCTGCCCGTGCTGCTAACATTTGTCTTTTGTGATTTTAGAGTAACAAAGTGATAAACACAAAATATTGTTACCTGTGTCAATTGTTTCATATTTCACGTGTGTTGCAGCTTTATACGTAGTTAAATTATATACATAAGAAGTCAGGATTTAACCAAAATGACACAGGACAACAGATGGTTAATAACATGTCTGTATGAGAGGATGAGCAGCTTTTCAATTACATATCTAAAATAAATTCACTACATGTCATTGTGTGTACAAACCAGCAATGAAAACAAGTCCCATTTGTTAGTAAAACAATATTTTTATTGATGGATGTTCTCCAGAGGTGTTTGTGTGCTTTGTTTGAAAGTTCAGCCATCTGTGGGACACTGTTCCTTTTCCACGTGCTACAACTGATATCGTGCCACAGTTCTGTGATAAACATTTGCTCTTGAATCTAACTTGTCCGCCCCCTCTGTCCCCCCTGTAGCTTACTTGGTGACGCAGAGACTTCTCCCTGAGGAGCCAAGAAGCAGACGGCTCATGACTTCTGACCAGGACACGAAAGTTGTAGCTGAACCACAGGTGCAGCAAGTGCAAGAGGCAAAAGAGAACTCCCATTTGGTGAGTCTTACACAAATCAGACACGTTTTTGTTTTTTGCGCTGAATGTCCAATGATCTTGATGTATTGACACGAGGATCCAGTCTCATGCATAATAGAAAAATGTAAAATGTGCCATATTGAATTTCAGGTGGCTGTTGGGCCTGGTTGAGGTAGGGGCTGTACTGATTGACATTCTAGTTTTGTCTGTTTTTAAGCTGTCTTGCCACAGCTCAAGATTTGATCCACTACCCTATCTCCTAGATAACAATTATTAACATTATTATGTTTTTAATGATGATATTATGTCCGGACTGGGTGTTCGCAGTCTCCAAGTCACAGCCTGCTTTTGAATGGAGTCGATTTCCCACACTGATTATGTATAATAGAGAAGTAAAGGAACAGAGAGGCAGCTCTTGTAACTAAATAAGCATGACCTGTTTTTATTTCTCTCTTTTCATGAGCCTGTAGTGGCCCTATTGATCTTAGACGTGACATTTTGTTCCTTGTTGGAGCATGAAAGCCAGGACTTAAAAACAGAGCGGTGCAGCAGCGCATCAGTTGATGATTGATTCCCATGGATGGGATGTGTCAACACGACATTACGCACTGTCTACCAAACAAGCTGGAGCTTAAACCGAGGCCTCGTCAAAAAGTGTCTGAAAAATAAGATGTTAGGTTACTATCATCAAACTAAGCCAGGGTGTGGGTGTGGTTGTTTGACGTCTCTTTCTTCCTGGTGTTCGCTTGGCCCTTTGTCTCGTTGTGCTTCTATTTCTCATTTGTTGGATGTGTGTGTGATTTTGTCTTAGTTGCTCGCTTTTCCTCACACTTGAATTGTCATTTTTAAAGTGGTTAATTCTGAGGCTGTAACTGATGATTATCATACTGTGAGAGCCCTTGTGTTGATGGGGATGTTTAGACATTTAAATAAGTTATTTGTTGATGCAATCAGCCTTTATTACAAAATGTGTCGCTTAACTTTATTAAAGTATTAGAAGTTTTAAATGATTAAATATATGGTGGCATAGGTGCGAACGGCTTATGATTGTTACAAGGAAGAGTGTGTCTGAAACTGCAAAAGGTCACCGTGGGTGTTAATCAGAGATTTGCCATAACTTAAACCCAAGTCGATAGTTTTCATCAACACAGAGGAAACATCCAGCAGAGTTGCTGTAACTCATGTTTGGGAAACTATTTTTAGAACGGTTGCATTCAGGACCCGTGTTCCCTCTGAGCCGATGTTTTACCGCTGCGCCGTCATCCATCAAGCAGACCAAACAATATCAGGTTGTAGTCATCAGTCATCGCTCCACCTTGACCTCAGAGGCGGAAGTGGTGTAAATGGGTCAACATAAGCAGTTTTAATAGAAAACAAGGTGCAGAGGAAGTGTCTGACGCGTACTTCCTGAGCAGCTAGACTAAATTAAGTTGTTAATTTTTAACAGGCTAAAATAATTCACTCAACACTTCAGTGTGGCGGAGACTTTTATTCAGACCTGTTTCGCTGACAGGTCCGTGCTTTACTGAACGCGCATGATTGCTGTATGAAGGGATGATTACCGTCTTTGTTGTATGACCTGGCTTCCCCCTATTTTCTAAGTCCGTAGAAGTCCAGGAGAGAAGATGTGGAAACACAATAGGAGTTCCCCCGGCGCGTGGGGGGGAGTGATGATGGTTCTAACGCGCGACAGACGCAAAAATGAAAAAGAAGAAACTAATATACTTAAAAGACGTAGTATTAGAGTATTAGATCGGTAAATACAGTCGATTTGTGCTCTTGCCGATGTCCAACCCATCATTTTGGGTATCTGAGGCATTTCCTAAGCTCGTATAAGTATGTGAACTTCTTTAAGCACAACCTCTGTCATAGACCTGTGTTTTTGTTCCGTTTCACAGGATGATGTAGTTGCTTTAAAATGATGGTTTTATCTATAGCACATATTCATTTGCAGGCTGTACAGCTTCTGGTTCGCCCAGGGTGCTACACAGCCCTGCAGGTTTGATTGACGCTAGCGCATGTGAGTTTTGCAAAGAATGTCAGGGCTAAATGTGGTCACCATGGTGGGATATTACACCATCTTTCAGCAAGACACTGGTGAATCCTGGTTGTGACGACTAAAGACCCGCCCCCCCTTGGATGTCCGGTGCAAAGAAAATACAATGAAGGTCGGTGGTGAATTATAGGGGCTGTCTAAGCCTCCCCAGCTTTGTTGTGCTGTCAGAACAGTGTTTCCACCACTGTCCTGCTTGTGTGTGTCTGGGTGGCAGCTTTTCTTGGCTGGTTGTGTCACAAGGTTCTTGGTTTGGATTAATAATCAGTTGTTCTTAAGCAATATTTGGCCCCAGCACTACAGCTTGTTCAGGTTCCAGGCTTCACTGCCTTAAATCATTCTTCCTCGGATCAGAGAGCATGCTTCTGTGTTTTTAGAGCAAAATCTTTCTTGGTCATACTGTTAAGTTTAATACTCTCAGACTGTGATTTGCCCCAGTGTGTGATTTGCCCCACACAACTGCTGCCTCAATATAGAGGAAACCCAGGGAATTGAATTGAGGGAGCGAACCAGTATGTGTCACTAAGCAAACTCAGGGAGGTGTCGTCATGTTTCCCTGGTGGGTTTCAATCAACCTCTTTAAATAGGAAAGAATGTGGAACTAAGGAAATGGGTAAGAAGTAAGTGGATGGCCTTCAGGCAAAGAAAAAGTTATTTTTCCTGAGAACTCTAAAATTAGGAAATGGAAACAGCCCACTGTCTTTTTCCGCTCTCATTTACGCATGCTCGAGATTGGAAAGAAGATTGGCAGCAAAAGGGAAGGGGAAATTCTCGTCCTTGATGGAGTCCAGTGGGGTAATGCCCTAGGCTGTAGGTCTCATTACAAGCTGGGATTAGTGGTGTGATAAGCGGTCCGGGACCCAAAATGCTGCCTCCGGGGTTGAATATGCACAGTTCAGGATGTCAAGGTTCTTGAGCAAAGTCAGTTTCCGTTATTAAAAAGTCATAAAAGACACGAGTTCAGTCCAGGTTATCTTTGTAATCGCTCATTTTATGTTTATAGAAGAGTCACATGCAGCTGCCAGTGGACCTCACAGGGAACAGCGGCCAAAATCATGAACAAGAGGAAATGTATGAAAACTGTAAAATGAACAGTTTTGGACGCCGGGAAGTGACTTTGACAGTTAAGTTATTTCCTCAGAATTTAGATAAAAGAAACCATTGATGAGGCTCCAAGCTCATGTCAGCAGTATTTAACTTGGGGAGAATTAATTAAAATATCACTTAAACAATAAAAATAGGACTTGTGAAATAAGAAAATAGATTTATGTTTTTTTTTTTTAATAATCCTAGTCATGTGTCATGAGCAAGATAATTCAGATGAATAGAAATCTAATTCTTTCATCTAAGTAATCGAAATGTAGTTTAGATCCAAATCAAACTGGTGCCATAATAACACAAGCCATGTGGTTCTAACACACACACACACACACACACACACACACACACACACACACACACACACACACACACACACACACACACACACACACACACACAGAGAGACAGAATGATACACCATATGCTTTGCACATATGTGTTAGAAACAGACCAGAAATTGAACATGACCTATTTATAATCCCTGCATGTAAACTCGCATCAGTTATGGACTAAGACTGGAAAGAGATAATGAAAAACATTATACATAGTAATATTATTTTATATTTTCCCCGCGGTATTTTAACCGACATCCGCTCTGATCATAACTAACAAACAAAATTCCAGTGTGTTCACATAATGCCAAGTTTTCACATCCCCCTCGTTTTTAATGCTGCCTGCAAAGTGGTGATTAGTCAGGTCAGGCTCAATATTAGTGTTTGAATACGTCACAAACATTAAACATTTGTTCACAGGAAAGTTAAAAACATTAAGGTGAGGGTTGGCGATTGTGTAGAGCAGCAGGAGGCAAGATATATTTATGTATAATTTCCACCGTGGAAAGAAAATCCTCCCTGAAACTTGAAGAATATTAGTTCCCTTTAATCAGGAAAAGCTCCTGAACCTCATCGTCTTTCCAAGTTGACGTCAGCGTCCTCTGTGTTTGGCTCCTCCCTTCGTCCAGATATTTGTATTCTTCCAGTTTCCTGCCCGAAACCTCTTTACTGTATTTTCACATGGACATTTCCCTGACATTTTAACAGGGGGTTGGCAGGAAAGCTCAAGAAAATGCGTTGAGCAATTAACTCACACATTTGCATTCTCACATACAGCCCCTCCGGATAATTTCAGTAAAATGTCCGGACTTCAGTGCATGTCTGAAAGCGGCTATAGGGAAAAATTGAATTGGAAATATTTAACTGCCTTGAATCTGAAATGCTCATGTCGTATTAAAACAGCTGCGTAGTGACTTGTGCTCGGGATGAAGCATGCTACAGCAGCTGAGATGCATTTGACTCCTGAATGCTCAGCACTCATCTAGCCCATTGTCTCCTGCAGCTCTGTAGCTGTCAGAGAGGGATGATGAGCCTCAGGTCTGCAGACAGATGGATACGTCCAAATTCAGCTGTTTTGCTTTCTCCCCTGAAGGACTCCGCTGTCCCAGACCTTATATCCGCGGCTGCAAGCTCGCCTTCATCCGAGATGCGCAGCAATAAAACCAGTGCTGCACCGGCTGCCCTCCGGTGACACTAACAATAACTTGTCTCTGTCCACCGTTCATGATGAATCACATCCTCTCGTCTCCTCCCAAAATACACCCTCAATCAGGGAGGCAGCTAACCTTTTCCTCCTTTGTGAAGGAAGGGAACATTTTAAAATTTTGAAAGGTCAAGCGGTGCCCACAACGTTCACATCCGGTGATGTCAGCAGCAGTTTCTATGGCAGCCAGTCGGGCTGGAGTGGGAGTTTTACTCTAGTGCAGGGCTGGATTATTAGCACAGGTGGGGGCGTGTGTCTGTCTGGCCAAACGCATCCCAAATTATCTTTAGCGCAGCGTTTGTGAAATACGACCCAGGAAACGCAGTTTTTTTTATGGCTATCTTGTACCAAGTCGGGCTTACCTCTCTTTCGTCACTCCTTCAATATCTTTCTTTCTTCTTTTGTTTCTATTGCTGATTTTTTGCAGCTTCTTGAATAAGAACCAGGTTTTCCCAGCCTTTCTTCTAGCAGAATAATCTATTAAAACCAAGGCTCATGAGGGTCGATTTAATTTGAGTGATGCCTCAGGGTTGATTTAGCGCGTGGATCGCCGGAGCAGGCTTTGTTTGAGCTCAGGTGTGCAACTCAACACTCCCTCCTCAGCTCCAGTATTTCACTGGAGAATGACTCACTGCAACAGCGACAAAGCAAAAGCAGAGAATTATGTTTAACAGCAGCAAGAGAGCCAGTCAGCGTTTGCAACGTCAGCCCAGCCCACCCAGGCAAACGGAGCCTCAGTGCTGATATCAGATTTGTTGAATCAACCGAGCCGCTTGGATCTAAGGGGCCAGACAGAGCGTGGCTGTGATTTGACGGGGGGTGATTTAAAGAGGTGTGCTGGGGGCTGCTTCACTTGAAGGAGCCCGGTTATGGCTTAAGGCGTACAATGCTGGTCTGGAGTCTTCCTCTGTCTGCCTGCGAAGATACTTACACTCAGTTTATGAGTGTGAATCATGGATTGGATGCAGTGGAGTCTTATACCACCAGCGGCAGGAAGCGCCTGGCCCGTTTTGCCTCAGGACTTAAATGAAACGCTGGCTCTCACCACGGCTCTGGGTTACAGTCTGTTAGCCTGTGAGACATGCATGCTGAACTGCTGCTTTGATTCTGTGAGTATGCCCAGCAGGTGGCCAGGGTGACTAGGCCTGGTCCCCGTCAGATTGTACCGGTATCTTAGTTCCTGTCAGATTTTGTTGGGCTGAGGAAGCAGTAATATAATTGATCGTGTGATTGTCTGTCAAAGGATTTCTCAAGCCAGGAATAAGGAAATTCCCATTCAGTCTGGATTCAGTGTGTGTTCCTCAGTCACTTGGAACAGTGCTCAGTTGTATTCAGTAACTTTATTTACTTGTACAAAGGCTCAGTGAAATATTTGACAATTTGTTCAAGAGAAGGGAAAATATTTTATTTTAAACTTTCAGTTTTGTTTTCCCGGTGATTGAACGTCACCTGGTCTCCTGCATCATCTGCCCACATTAAGGGGGGGGGGGGAGGAGTGAGTATGGATTTCCTGTATAGATTTATTTCATACTCGATGGTTATGTTACATCAGTTCTAATGTTGTTTTGTCTTTACTGCAAATGGATTCATATTTTATGTGTCCTAATTTTTGTATGAATATGTTGAGTATTTTTGATGTGAAGTAATAATAAACAGTCTTTACTGCAGGGACACTACAGCTGTATTAAAAAAACTCAATATATTCAAATTAGCAGTTCACATCTCTTTAAATTCATTTAATCACAGATATAGATACATATATATTTATATTGAATGAAGACAGTGTGTAAATCATTAATAAGGGAACAAAAAGCAAACATGGGAAGGTGTGTTTGATTTGGACGGTAAAAACAAGCATGCAGCAAATAGCGCTGGACACAGCTATAGAATGCAGGTTTGGAGCAAAACACCAAGTTATATATGCGTTCTTTTTTTATGACGGGTGTAAAAAGATATGTTCCAATGAGTTGATGAGTATTTATCTTCTTTTTCACTGTAACCTCCTTTTGAAGAACAGGTACACATTGGCTTAAATTGACATCTGACTGACCTACTTCTGTGATCTCTTCACAGGAATCCGCCAAGGTTTCAGACCTCAACCCCAATGCGAAAGCATGGGCCAACCACATGTTTAGCCTGGACCCAAGCGGGAGTGCCGACACCACAACTGCTGCCCTGCAGCCATGGAAGGAAGGCTGCGATAGTTTGGCTGACCCCGGCCCAGAAGGTCAGCCAATAATTCGGGATACAAAATGTAATGACCTCATCTATTTCTATTAAATTTTATTTATATAGTACCAGCAACATATATTATCTCAAGGCCCTTTACATAGTAAGTTCGAGACCTTACAGTATTATAGAGAACCCCAGCAGTGTGTCGTTAACGTGCTGGGAGCACACACACTGACAACATAACATAAGGGATAGTCTCCATCTTGTCCTAGGTTCTAAAAACATTTTACAATGCTCGCATCTATTTTCAATCGTAAATGTGAGTAAAGCAGGTTCTTTGGAGTCGTATTGGTTTGAGAGGAAAGGGCGAGGTTGAAGTGTTAGTTTAAAAACACTGAAGTGAATCAAAGTGGAAGTTAGAAGTGAACAATTAATTTGTCCTTTTGACTCCAACAATGAGCAGAATAGATGAGTCATTTGAAGTTGTGGGGTCAGATGGAGTTGAGCTACTGAAGGGAGTAAAGTAAAAGCAGCCAATCTTCTGCTCATCTGCCAACCTATACCCCAAATTATATATATATATATATATATATATATATATATATATATATATATATATATATAAATATATATATATATATATGTTATGTGTGATACTCTATTAGCAAAATAACAGCTACGCCCAAACCCTAATTCGAGTTTGCCTTTGTCTATTCTTGTCACTGGCTCGTCATGCCAAGACACCTCTTTAATCATTCATGCTCAATTTAGTATGAGCTATGAATATTCCGACTGCAGTCACTGTTCCCTCGGCACAAATGACCATAATCACTCACTCTAATGTGCCCGGCCAAGTATAGCCAATGCAGAGGCAACCAGGATGTGGCGGCGAAACAGAAATTATTGATTAGTCTGCATTTGACTCTGATTGACGTTCTGGCCTATTTCGTCTTCTCTGTCTGCGTAGACATTTGTGGAAAATTTATTGCAGAAGTTTGGTGACGCAGCATAGTCGGGCCATTCATGCAGAGGCCTGTTTCACCCCCACAGACTCACTATGACTTCAGGGAATGAAACTCCTGCTGAGTATTATTTGTTCCTTTTGAGCAAATAAAGATCTATCGGTGAGAAGGGTGTTTACTGCTCAGCACCAAGAAGGACTCATGGATTTAATTCAGGACATTCACTCTACGTTTGAGCCATTGAATTTCTTTTTACATTTTTTGCTGTAAAGAGAATTTGCGATGGGCCGGCTCACCTTAATCGGCACTAAGAGAGAAGTAGACGATCTGTTCGTGTACTTTAACTTAAAGAGCAACCAGACCTTTATTGGAAACTGCCTTTGTTCACAAACACTTTGCAAGCAACATTTATCATTTTTCATTGAGACATCTCCATGTTTTCATTTGCTGTTGGTAGTGTTGCCTGCGTCACTTCCTTCATTTCCTCTTTTCTTTAATTCAACGTAAAGTGTGTTGTGCTGCACTACTTCTGTCAGCTCAACAAACTTGGTCATGTCGCACTATGTCACCACTTACAGATGTTTCACATTAAAAGCCTTCAAGTGACTTACAAATTGTTATTCCATACTTTTGCAGTAGCCTTTAATTGTGAAACATTTGCAAGAATTATTGAAATTTCAGGGATGAAGGCTTAATCGTCCAAAAAAATCATTTTATGGCAATTATATTTTTCATATAACATATTGAGGGTTATAACACTACTTGGATTTTGTTGTTATAGAGTTAGTTATGCGGAGGTGTTCTCAATTCATCACTGCAGCCATTGTAGTAAAGGTCACAAGTGTTTTTACCCAACCTTTGTTTGTGCTGAACATGCCCTGCCTAGATTGTTACTTAACTCTATTAAAATTTATTTATTATTTTTTATCTGTTTTATTTGTATGTGTCGTAGACTAGAAAAGATGCCATCTTTGTAGACAAAGTAGAAAAAGGGGGACGAGCTTGTGATGTCAGTTGCTTTAGATACGCGTCCGGCATTAATTTTCTAATGTACAGGTTTATCTTTCATTATTAAGCTGCTTTCAGACATGCACTGGATTCCCGTACGATCTCTTCTGGCTTTGCTGTATGTGAAAACACAAATGTCCCAGTGAGGCCATGTGAGAGAATAGAGCAGTGGTCGTGTTGATGGCGTTTCGAACACGGGACAGACGTAAAAAAACAGAGATCTTTCCACAGCAGAATTTATACGTCACCTGAATGTTCTGGAGATTTTCCTGCTGCGTTCTTCATATCTGAAAAGAAAATGGGAAAATGTTCTCTGGAGTCCATGTCTGACAGCTGCTTTAGAGACGAATCTCAAACACGAGGCACTTAAATAATTATTATACTTCCTCTTGTTGATTGTCACAGGCTATGAGGCCAGTGAAGACAAGGCTTACAAGGAGCCACTACTAACCGGCCCAGATGAGCCTCCACCGGTACCAGTAATGCTGGCTGAGCCGGCCCCCGCGGCCACCGTCACCCTGGAGTGCGCCGAGCCTGCCTATACAGAATACTCGGAGCCCGGACAGCCTGGGCACACAGGTGGGCTGGTTAGTGACTGGTTGCTTGTAGGAGCAGGCTATGGGCGGGTTACAGATCAGTGGGGGGGGGGTTGTACAATGTGTGTACTAAAATGTCTGTTATAGTTTAGTCTCTGCAGCGACCAGTAGATAAGTTGTTTGGGCTCTAAAGATGTAACATAAACCATTTTTTCTCTTGTTCTACTTCTCCACGTCAGTAAATGTTTCGTTTCTCACCACCTCTGCTCTTTTCCGCCCACATCCTGCTTTTGTTGTCGTTTTGTTTTACTCATCCTTACATCTCATTGGTCTTGAAACTGTTCTGCTCCCAGGCTCAGAGATTACCCGTATTGCTCTTTAATTTACGGAGGTATTTCCTGTATGTGTGTCAGCAGGCAGTGATCCCCAGCCTGAGAATCCCCAGGAGGGCTTGAGGGAGCACCTGAAGAAGACCCTGGAGTTCTGTCTTTCCCGGTGAGTTTACCGTAGTAATTTAACTTTATCATTATATTCCATTTTATATCTCAATGAGCCTCTGGTGGAATTTTTGACGTGAAAATGTATAAATTTACAGAAAGCTTTGAGCTAATAGATTTTTGCTAGACAACCAGAACTCATGAATTCATAGTTGGGTCCTCTAAAGTATAGACTCCATTGTGTCAAGTCATGTTGTCATGCGTCATCGTGCATTGTTATTGGTGCTTTGGATGGAATCATATTTTTTATTTTTAAAAGAGAGACACGAGATATAAGGGAAAATATTCTACTGAACCTCACATTGGCCAACCTTTCAGCCTCATATTTCTGTGGTGTCTCGGCCGCTGTTTCACACTTGTTAATGGAGGAAAGCACTTAAATTGAGCCACAGTAAGAAAAATGGCTGCTCCTTAGTGATCATTAAAGGAAGACAAGACGAGACCAGAAAAGAAAGGCTCCCGAGGATGACTCTGGAGAAACCCCTCTGCTTCCTGAAATATTATTGATCCTGGTTTGAACAGCATGATGCTTTCGTTTCTGTCATCATCATATCTGTCGTCCTAAATTTCAATCGATTGTGTCTTAAAGCCTTAAAGGTGACTTGCAGAAACCTGCAGTAATTATTACGATTAATAAATTACTTACTAATTAAGACAGTTATATGTATGTATTGTCAGCACTGTTTTCATGTTTCTCTCTGTGGGCGTCTTGGCGTGGCTGCTGGTTTTGGGAGGAATCAAGGCCTCACAAAATACTTTTTCCTTCCTCCTGTTTATGTAATGTAATGTAATCTGGAGAAAGTGAAATGAGCTCTGTGGCTGTTTAGAAAACCACTCGGCAGTTGCACAAGTAAAGCAGCCGAGTGTGCAACAGCTGTGAACAAGAGATGGTTCAAGAGTTGCACTTGTGGCCAGAAGGGCACCGCTTCACATTCTCAAATCTGTCCTCTTCACGTATCGTGAAACAAAGCAGCTCGATGTTTATTGGGTCGACGGTGAGGTTTGATGTGACGTCTCTCGGGTGAGGGAAGGTGTGACTCAAACACACTCAGCGTTACCCGTCTAAATACAAGTAAAATGTCGTCACCACATGGTAACAACGGGACATTTCACTGTCTGAGCCGCGCCCTGAAAGTGTCACTAACCTTTGCTGCCTCTCTTCTTTGTCTCCCAGGGAGAATCTGGCCAGTGACATGTACCTCATCTCCCAGATGGACAGCGACCAGTACGTGCCAATTGTGACGGTGGCCAACCTGGACCATGTCAAGAAGCTCAGCACAGATGTCGAGCTGATCGTCGACATTTTACGATGTGAGTTAAACGTCGATTTAAGAGCCAATCAAAACTGACTCGGTGACGTCGTGTATTTTTTGTTTGCTGCCAACATTCATTAGTGTCTGTGATTTCATTAGTGCAGCAGGACTTTGAAGGTGGCTGCTTTATCTGCTGAAGAGACAAACTGGCCGGAATTTTTTTCAGCATTGTGATTGAGGATGATTTCCCAGGAGAGGTTGTTGAAGTGCATCCAGCAGAGCCTCGACCGCTGTTCAATAATTTATATACATACCTAATTTACCACCTAAAGGAATCCTCTCTGCCTGGAAGCTACACTTTTAGTTCATGGCTCTTTGCTCTCAAGATTTTGTAAATTAATATTAAGGGGGCTTTCACTCCTTCCTTGTTTGTTTTGGACTGTCTGACTTTTCAGTTTAGTCTGGACCAATATCAGGTGTGAAAGGTTCCTTAGACAAAGACCTGGACCAAACCTTAGTCCGACCAAAAGAGTCGGTCTCTGTTCAGTTCGTTTGCAGGGTGAAAACGTCCTTTGATGAAATGCTGCAAACAAATTCATTGGCGCTGGTGTTTGGCCTCATGTATTAGTAATTCATGTTTACACTCAACAGTTTTCAGTGTGATAGACTGCATAAGGTGAAACATCCAGTAAATTTGATTACTTTAAATCCCAATCTGCGAATGCTTCTCTCAGGTTTTACCATCTAAAACTCATTCATCTGTTTTCCTCCAGCTCTGCCACTGGTCCAGGTGGATGAGAAGGGGGAGAAGGTGCGGCCCAATCAGAACCGCTGCATCGTGATCCTCAGAGAGGTTCCAGAGATCACGCCCATCGAGGTCAGTGAACGTGCTTTATTCTCACCGTGGCAACGAGCTAATCATTGACCCTTGTTGTTCTCCCGGCAGCATGAGTCAGCAAAGACATGGAGTGTGATCGTTGTAGGGTTCGGCTCTGATCACACGCTGCATACAGGCAAATCTCACGTGCATTGAAGGCACGAACATATCTCATATAAACATCTAATATGTGTGATTAATAGTTTCACGTCATGGTCACGTTCACATTTCTTTGTTGGCCTTTTATTCACAGTCTTGGTAGTTCTGTGCTTTAAAGACAAATACTAAATTCTGAAGTTTACATATTAGGTTAAAATACAGTTCTTCTGTTACTGTAACTTTTTATAAGTAAAGATTGCGTCATCCAGAGATGCAGTTAAATCAAAGAGAAGTTATTTTGTGTGAGAGAGCTGCATTGGTGCCACTTACATGCGGCCTGGTGTATGGTAAAAACGGTTGGTTGTCAGTGTGTGAACAGTAATACACACTTGATTCTGTGACCTCCTTTGACCTGCTGTTTTGTGCTGCAGGAGGTCGAGGCTCTTTTTAAAGGGGACAACTTACCCAAGTTCATCAACTGTGAATTTGCCTACAACGACAACTGGTTCATCACCTTTGAATCAGAAGCAGATGCACAGCAGGTAACAAGTGAAAAATGTACATTTAATGTTATCACTCCTTTTTTGTTTATCTTATTTGGGTTCTTACAAAAACCTTTGCATGTTGACCATGTGCTGTTGGTGATACTCACAGAGTCATCTCGTACTCTGATGTTCCTGATTACATTTAAACCAAATTGTTGCCTAATGTTGTGTCGTCCACTTTGCTTTTGGATAAAGGCATATCAGTATCTGCGGGAGGAGGTGAAGACCTTCCAAGGGAAGCCGATTAAGGTAGGCTGCATGGTCAAATGCACACAGACTGAGTACCACCTGACACATATACAAATTAAGCCTTACACCAAGACCAGCAACACAACATCGCTGCTTTCAGACATGCTCTGAACTCTGGGCCTCAGTATGTAATGGATGCAAATGATGATGTTTCTGGCTGGCATTCATTTCATGCCCTGTTGCGCAGGCGAGGATCAAGGCGAAGGCAATCGCTATCAACACTTTCATGCCAAAGAACGGTTACCGGCCGGTGGAGGTGAACCCGTATGCCCAGCAGCGCTACACGTCCTACTACATCCCGCCGGTTTACAGCCCCCAGCAGCAATTCCCTTTATACAGCCTCATCACGCCACAGGCCTGGTCGGCCACACACAGCTTCATCGACCCCACGCTGGTGAGTCTCAAACATCGTCTGCTGTCGAGTGGCACATTAAAAACAGTTTGTTTCTTTAATTCAGTAATTCAGTTTGTTCTTAAATTAAAACACCTAATATTTAAGTTATTTCCTGCTACAAAATTTCAAAATAACACATGTATAAAGCATTAGGTGTTAGGATTCCTAATAATGCTGCTACTTAATCTGTTTTCTCTTTACCAGGTCGCCCCATTTCACAACAACCAGTTCATCAACGGATTTACGACATCACACAGTTTCAAACCAGCGACGTCCCCCCTCACTGTCAGACACTACTCGCTCAGGAACAGGTTTGTGTCTCTGTCTTCTCAGATAAAGATTCAGAAGAAAACATTGTCCAGAGTTCATGTTGTTTCCTAAAAGCAGCTTCTTGCTGGTTTATGCTGCGTCATTCTTCTCATCATCTTCACTTGAACGTGTTTGTTTCCCTGCAGGAATCACAGTAAACCTCACTTGAGGCCGACCATCCCGACAGCGGACCGCAGCACAGGGCTTCTGGACAGCCCGGCCCTCTTTCCCAGCTTCCCCAGCGACAGGCTCAATGGTGTGCGCAGCAGCCCGCCGACACGACTCCCCGCCAGCCAGCCCAGAACTAGGTTACCCTCCACTGCGGCCTTCCCCCGTAGGGACACCGTCGGCACAGGGCGAGTAACTGAGCCCACAACCACAGACTACTCCCTGGGCATAGGTCGAGGAAGGTACGTCATTTTTTTCAGTGGATAAGAACCACGAGGTACCACTTAACAGTGCTATCGCACAATAATAGTACTATGGGTCCGAGAAGTTTTTAAAATGTTCCTTTAATGATCCTTTATAGATCTTTCTATAGTAAAAACCACAATAGTTAGAACATTTAATCTTTTTGCAGCAGAAAACAAAGGTCTCATCACGTTGTACATGTTTCTTTACGTGAGGTGTAAATGTTCTGGTAATGTGTGAGAGTGGTGAGGAGAAAAATGTTTATATCTCTAAAACAAACTTATGGAGAGTTAAGAAATGGCGTGTACTGTTTTAAGTTCTCATAAACTCCAGAGTAGTGTGGACAGCGGTGAGACAAGTGACAACTCTCACCATGTGGTGAATGTGGTGTGGAACCAGTATTTACTTTGTGCGGGGTAAAGTCATTGATTCACTGAGGGGATGTTTGTAAATTGAGATGTTCTCTTTCTTAAAGGAAAAATGTTTCTGCTTCTAGGAAAAAGAGGGATGAAAAGTTTACAGTAAGTATTACTTTTTGTGTCTTTGTCTTTATATTGTAGCTGTATATTAGTTATTCTCTTAAATCTATTTGTCCTTGGTGTGAATTTAATTTGTAGTTTTAGTTAAACTTATCCTGTAATGTCATTATTCACAGTATTTTGTTTCCAGTTAACCCTGTGAGTTCAAAGCACTTTCATCACTGTTGCTCGTAGTTTGGCTTCGTTTGTGTCGCAAAGTCGTTTCTGTCCTTTTGACTCCGTGTTTGCTGCCGTCATGCAGAGAGTGACGCCCCAGTCGCCACCGCCTCCTCCCAAACCCCCGTCTCCGAGCTTCGAGCTGGGCCTCTCCAGCTTCCCTCCCCTGCCCGGAGCAGCCGGCCAGCTCAAGACAGACGACGTGTTCGACAACCGACTGGCCAGCAGCGTGGTTGTCGGAACTGCCAAGGAACGGGTACGGACTGATTTTAACCTCGAGCTCTGCACGATGGGTCTGGTGTTAGGTTCTCATCCGCTTTAATTCCACAAACAAACCTTCCTTAAATAATTTGACATTACAGTGTGTTTATCTGCTTATCAACAGACACGTTTACATGGACACCACAACCTGCTTTATAATCACTATTTAATCTCCTCTGTGTCTGTGCAGAATGTAAGTGCGGAGTCCGCTCCTGGAGTCGCTCTCTCCCCAGCGGGCAACAAAGAGCCACTTCGGTCCCCCACCTCCCCGATGCCTACAAACTTCCAGCCCTCGCCGACCACCCCGACCCCGGCCTCAGCCCCGGCACTGACCCCGGCTGCTGGCCCACCGCACAGTCCTGCTCCCTCCCTCCCAGCAGCGTAAGTGTCCAAGAACCTCATTTAAGAAGCCATTTTTTTTTGAAAAGTGTGTTTGTGCTGCTGCTGAAGTCATCGCTCATAGTTAGACAACCTAGATCACTAAGTTTTAGCAAGTTAATTGTATGTTTTGTGTGTGCGTGTGCGTGGCACCTCCCAGCACTGAGTTCTCAAGGCATTTTTTTTATATTTTCCAGCTTTAGCTAAAAGGTGAAGTTACACTTTGAATGCCAAACGTCAGGTCTTTTGGCAATAGTTTTTTTCTTCAGTAAAATACTAATTATTTCCTGGTTCCGATTTGGACAACCTGACAACTGTACCATGACTACTGCTGGGATAACCAAGCTCGTCTTTGGCCTGTGTTGTCTCACATCTCTATTATCTAGATTGTTGGTGCGACCCCAGCGTAAAAGGGTTTCACACTCCGACAGGTACTTTATAAGAGGTCTAATAGTTCCAGGATGTCTGTCTGATATATTTCACTGATGATTTCAATGACCATGCTTCCTGTTTATCGTTTTAGGGAGGTGAAGGTGACGGAGGTGAAGCCAAAGGAGGTGCAGTTGTCCGTGGAGCGAGTTCCTGGCACTCTGTCCACTGCAAGCAAATCAGTGCAAGTCAACGGCGCTGCCACAGTCAGTATTGATTTCTCCTTTTCCCTTTTCACCTAAGTCTCCTCACCAGACCCTGTTTTTAATGCTTATCCCCCCTCAGACATCTCAATCACAGACAAATCGATCCCAGCGTGAATAAAAGTGGGTAAATTAATCGTGCCTTAATTCTGCACCGTCTCGTATTGATTTTGATTACAGACGATTCAATTTCTCACACTTCCTGGGTGGAAAAAAACGTTTGCTTCTTAAAACGCACACAGGTATCAGGCTGAAAGGATGTTAATGCAACAACTGTAAGGAAAGTTTTAAATCTGTGTTGCACTTACCTCCCTCCGCCCGTCAGAGTGAAGAAAAACGACTTCTGTGTCAGTTCTGGTTAGATTCCACTCGGCTGGGTATTTCTTATATATTTTATATGTATTTATTTATTTATTTAACAAGATAGATTTAATAAAATAAATAAGACTGGCTGTTGTTTTTCTGCATCGCGATGGAAGTCGAGGTGGAAACGTAAACATACAACACAAACTTACATTAACAGGTCCGAAGAAGGAAATTCATTGATTTATAAAAGCGATGCAGTCAGTGGACGAGCAGAATATTTAAAGGCTGTGTCGTTGTTGTTCCCTGCCAGGAGCTGAGGAAGCCCTCCTACGCTGAGATCTGCCAGCGGGTGAAGGACGCCCCGACATTACAGCAACCACCGACCCCCAAGGAAGCCAAGCCACCCTGCGCTGTCCCTGCAGGCGAGGAGAGGAAGTGCCCGGACGCCTCGGCCAATGCAGGGGACACCAAGTTCAGAGAGACACACCCTCCCTCCTCCAAAACCGGCTCTGCGGCCATCACCCCGGGCAGACCCCCGAGGGAGGGCAGGAGGCCGGCTGGGCGGTGGGCCTCCCCGCCCCCACACCCAGGGAAAACCCCAAGCAAAGATTCCCACCACACCCCGCCCAAGTCTCCGCAGTAGGAAGACTCCCTGCCCCTCCCAAGTCGACCCCCTCCCCACTATGCTCCACTGATGCGTTTAAAAAAAGGAAATATAAGTCAGGGCTACTCAATACTTATATCCCAGAATCACCAGTCACAAACAAGCGTAGAGGACGCCTTCTTTTCTTGATCAGGGCTTGCAGACAAAAAGCACTTTACTGTGCATGTAGAGCACCGTTTCATTCTTTTTATTCTATTTATTTGCTTCTTTTATTTCACTTTTATTTCTCCTTCTCTCTGTTTGCATTACGTAGTTGTGTCAGTCTGCAAGTTGGCACAGACAACACTGAAACGTATTCATTCTGTCCAGACGGCCTTGTGGAATTAAAGTAGTCTTCTGTGTGAAGCAGCAGGGCATTGGCGGAAGCCACCCTAGTGGACGATGGGAAAAAGTGCGCACAACAGACTCCACCTTGTTTGGCTCTCAAAGCGACGGGCTTGTTTGCATTTTGAGTGGCACTGTTGTGCAACGTTATGTAGCTTAATTATGGGTCATTATTAGTGGACGTGTTTTTTAATACATAATCACATTCATATGCAACTTAACATCTAATTCTCATCACAAGACTCTGGATTCTTCGGTTTACATCACCTCTGGGTTGTTTTTTCCAGATTCATTTACACCAGATGACTTTTCTTTTTCACACGTTGAGTTGTGTTCGCAGACTGTCGGTACAGTTCCTGCTGTTAATCGTCGCTGGCTGTCGCCTCAGCTGTTTCTTCCACTGATTGTTTTGTCTGTACAGAATCGCCTCCCTCTGCTGTTTGCTTGTCTTTACTCTTTGCTAACACTGCTGACAGCCTCATTATGTCGCAGAGCTCGTTGATGCGTTACCAGTGTCGGTTTTAGCGTCGGGCAGGAAGAGCGTTTTGGATACCACTAACAAACATTTCGCTAAAGACAAATTAGGAATCGAGGGCCAAAATTGATTATGGGGGTTTTACCCGGTGTTCTTAGAATGTGTGAAGAAATTTAACAAGTCAGGGGAAGCTCAGTTTTCTTGGCATTTCCCTTTTTGGGAAAAGGTTTCACATCCTATCGAAACCTGTGGAATCTAACTATCAGCAGGCACATATGAAAGACGCAGGGCAGGTTTAGGGCCGACAAACCTTGGTTTCAGTTCTCGTCTGAAGCGGTTTGGAAATTACCACTCGCCATCATTCAGGCACTCGTCAGTGAGGAGCGTAGGGTTGAGTTCTTGGTACAGAGTGGTGACAGTGGCACGTTTCTACTTCTTTCTCCGACTTATGGTGCTAGATGTCGACTCCTGGAATCTGTTAGTACAACTCATCTCATACTATATATAGAAATACTTGATTTACATCTGCAGAAATTAATTTGCACTGTGTTTGTGTTTTCTCAAGAAAATGTATTAGATTTTCCTACCTGAAGCAAAAAAAAAAAAAAAAATTTAAAAAAAGGGAATTGATCCTGAACGTCGAGGAATACAACGAGATGCAAATTCAGTTTTCCAGGAGCAAATTAGCTGACGGACCCTGCAACACGATCTCTGAAGATGAACGGCTGAAGCCTTTTTGTTTGTCTCACTCTGCCTTGTGGCTTCCTGGACACACCGTGGTGCGGGACGGACGGTTCTGCAGCATCGGTTTTGTCCGGCTTGTTTTATTTCCGACGGCTCGTCACTGAAGTTATTACAGATATTTTTGTTTATGTTTCCCTGAAGGATGCGTTGCTAGTGTAGGCACGAGTTGGTTTGGCGTTTTGGCCTCTGGTTTTATGTCGGTGAGGATTTTCATTGCAAGGGTGCTTTGGTGAAAACGGAAAGTGAGACGAGAGGATTTTTAGGAAAAAGGTAAATGAAGAGTGGGGTCTTTTTTTGAGGGGGGGCTTAGTTTGACATGTTGGAGTGTGAAATATTTGGTCGGGGCTCGTGTTTAAAAATGTAATGATTTTGGACGACAGGAATCAGGCGGGTTTACAGCAGGAATGTGAGGGGGGGACATCTGACACTGTCTTGTAAGGTCCGTCCCTGGAGGGATGATGTGCAGCTTCTCCTTTTTCCTCAGTGTTGAGTCTTAACCACTCGGGTTGTTTTCTTCTTGCTCCCGTTTGTCTGAAGACGCGTTCTCATCAGTTTCTTCTAATTTGAGTTTTTCACATGTTGATTTGTCCCGAGTTTAAAACAGTTTCTTGTAAACAAAAAAGAAAAAAAAGCAACGTTGGGAAAGTCTTACCGAAGCACACGGTCTCTTCTTGCTACTTGGGTCCTGTCTTCTCGAATAAATTGCAGCCGACAGGAGTAAAATTGAAAGCACAGAGTAAAGGAAAACGACCTTTGACATCCTTTTACTCACCGTGAGCCTGAGGTTCAGGATGGAGATGTAAACACTGTCAACCAGAGTCGGGCTTGTGAGTAAAGTAGCAAGAACACAGATTCAGGCAGGGAAGTGGTTGAATTCGGTCGAATTTGGTTGCGTCTGTTTTCTGTAGCAGCCACTTTGGCAAATCCCGGATGTTTTACTGTCGTCTAATAATGTAATCAGTGGGTAAAATGAAAAAAATGAATTAAAAAAGTTTGCTTTCTGGGACGTATCAAGCTCGAAGAGAGAATCACTCCCTGCTCCTCAGCCGTGTGCTCGGGTTTGTCTTTCAAAGTTGTCACTTCAGATGCAAAATCCTTAAAAAACGAAAAAGGAAATGATTAAAAAAAGATAATAATAATAATAACCACTGTACTATACACGGTATCTTTTCGGGGGAAACGCAAACCTACGCGACGTGGGACCTCGCATGTCTCGCCAAAGTCTTCCTGCAACAATAATCATTCTGGGAAATCCCACTAAGAAAAAAAAACCCGTCTGCAGAAGGGAAAGCTTCATGAACGAGCCCGTACTCCCGCTCAGAGCTGCTTTTGATTTGGACGCTAAATCTTGAGTTTGCTATAATGATTTTTGTTTGTCTGTTTTTGAAGGACTGAGATGCACTTGGATGGGTCCATTATTATTTTTCCCTTTCTTTTTTTTCTCATTGGTGGAAATGGTAAAAGACATGAACATTCACCATATCCACTTATTTATAAACCAGTGCTGTTTATTCCATGAGAAATATCATTACGTTTTTTTTTTTTCTCATTTCGTTTTTTTGTAGGGAGAAGAAAAAAATAGAGATGCGTCGAGGTCTCTATCTTTACACAAAATGTAAAAAAAAAAAATCCATCCAGTGTTTGAGAAACTTGAATTTTATTTAAACTTGAAAAATGACTTTGCCTTAACTTTTATACAAGAAAAGCATAGAGTTTATTTCTTTTCACAAAAAAAAATCCCCAAATGTTAAAGTGTGACACGTGGAAAATATTTAGTCGTACTAGACGTCACAAGTCTTACACAGAGAGAGATAGATAGAGAGAGATAGAGAGATAGAGAGAGAGAGAGAGAGAGAGAGAGTACAAACCTAACAGCAGTTTCTCTCCACTTCGCTTTTTTTTTGTTTGTTTTTTTGTAAAATGTACGAAAAAGAATCGTTTTGATTTTCCTTCTTGTTTAATCGTTTCAGGTTGTTTTCTTTTTTTGGGGGAAAAATATAAACCTTGTAAATGCAAAACTAGTCAATACTGTATTAAATATGTGCACTTTGAAGTGTGTGCTTTGCTTGTACAGTTGTAAATACTCAGAAAAATATAAGAGGTACCTTAAAATGATTATAAAAATATATTGATCTTGTTGAACTATTAATGTCGCTATCGAGCTGGATGTAGGATATAAAAAAAAAAAAAAACTTAATGTTGTGCTTTTGAAAATAATTTTCTTTAACTTTTTTTTTTTATTTGGGTGTGCGGAGTTTGAATTCCGCTCCGCTCCGCAGCGTGGGCAGGTTGTCTGATTGTAAAAATGTTTTTCTTGTCAGTTGTCTCATTCCATATTTTCCCACCTGTGTGGTCGATCACACCTGGGATGTACAGGTGTGACTCCACCCCCTTCCTCGCTGTGCACCATAAACTTTATATGAAGATGGACGACGCGTCTCCACTTCCTCCTTCCACCCAGAAACGAAGCCAAAATATCTTGAATGCGAACGCCACCATCTTGCGCCGAACTTGTCATTTGGGGTCAGTCTGTGCAGTAGCGAACTCGGGATGGAGCTTCGGTATCGGGGGCGCTGGACCAATCGTGAGTCAGTGTCAGCTGTCAGTCATGATGTGTCACCTTGTTTTTATATCATCAAATAGCTAACTAAAACCGGGCTGATCAGAAACACTTGAACAAGCATCTGTGAGATAAGAACGACCTGAAATATCAGAAATCATCTTTGAGAAAAATGTATTGAAGGTGTACTTTTTGTAGTTATGTACATGTCCCATCCACTAACATGGAGGAGGTGGGGCTATGCTTGGGCTTCGCCATTGGGGAGCGTTCTTGTCGTCCATCTTTATTTACTGTCGGAACGAGCGTGTGGGGAAAACCACATTAATGAACCTTGCAAAGCTGCGTGTCCAACAACGTCCTCTTCAAAGCTCTGGCTTCTTTTCTCTTTGTTTATGTCGGGGATTGTTTTATGTTGTATAGTTACAATTTGTTTTTTATGGCAATTATGCAAGAGAAAGCACTACAGTCAGATTTGTAGTGGTCACTGTACGCAGCAGTATCACACCGGGTGTTAAATTCTACTTTTAACTTACAAAAGTAAATTGAAAAACCTGCAGTTTTTTGAAAATGAAGGTTTTCCAACAGAATTGTAATAATTGCCGACCGTGACACTAATACTAAACATTACAGTGACAACATATTCATGCGTATACGACTCTACATTGTATAATCAAGCAGCTCGACCGTACGATAGCTACCGTCAGAAAATATTTACTGTCAGGAGAAGAGGAGGCTGAAGTTCAGTCTCAAATCTCCTCGTCCACCAGCTGTGGCTGAATGTTTTCCTCATTGAAAGGCTTTGATGTTTGCTGCTTTCTGTCCATGTTACCAGATGATTACCTGCTGGAGCCAGGAGGCCGTTAGCTTAGCTTAGCTTAGCTTAGCATGAAGAACTCACCCGTCTCTGTCCAGAGCCCAAAAACAAAACATCTCTAGAATTAGTGTTCTGTGACAGAGGAGGAGTTAAGAAGGCGTCGCTGCACCCACCTGCTTTTCATCGTATCATAAATCTGTTTTACATTTCTGTTTGTGAATGATGAAACAAATCAAACATAACATGCTCATTGTTCAGCTTTAGAGACTTTAAGCTCCTGTCCTCATGCTAAGCTAAGCTAGCCGCACGCCGAACGCGGACATGATTCCGACGGGTTGGGTATCTCGTGATGATGCGGCGGCTAAACGCTTCAGAAGTGACGTCATTGATGCAAACGTTTTGTTTTTCGCTGAACAAGATCAACGTTTGTGTTGGAACGTTTTTTGCAAAGACGAGAACTAAACCAAACAAGGCTGTCAAACGAGAATAAGAACGCGATCATACGTTGGATGCTAACTTTTGGTGATGGACCGTTTTGGGTTTGAGGTTCCGTGTCCAGGTTTACTTTAGTTTTGATCGTTTATCTGTGGGAGATGTAGTTATTATACATTTTTTGTTCAGTTGTACGTGAACAGTCGGCGGCATTTGGTTCTTGGTTCCTCGAACCCGAACCCCGGATCTGATGCAGGCTCAGTCCAAGTTCTATTCTGCTGCAGCTGTTGGTCTTGTTTGGGTCGGACGTGTTTTCACTTGGAATATGGACAGAAAACCACAGCAGCTTTTCAGCTAATAAGAGAAAACTGAAAATTACTTCAGCGTATCGCTTCCTGTTGGCAGCTGAGAAGAGCGACGGCTGATGGACACGTCCCAGTTTTGTCTCCTGTCTTTAGACGAGCTTTGCTTCAAGGCGGACGGTGTCAAACTGGAGCACGGCGACGCTCCAGGTGGGAAATGATTGGTGGCGACAAAAATGTTCAGCGGGGCGTCTGGATTGTAAAACCATAAAAACAACTTTTGGAAAAGTGAAGTGGAATTGAAAAGCTCGATGAGTTAAAGCCTTCCCCCCCCCCACCCGAGTGTCGATGTGGAAACCGACGAGACGTGTGATCTGGTAAAAGAATCCGAAACGTGCTCAGTGTTCATGTCGTTAACTTGATTCCCTCTGGTTGATCGGTTTGACATTTCTCGTTCGTGTTCGTCAGCTTTTCTCTTTCTGAGAAATAAATGTACAAATAATTTACTTTAGATTTTTTAGTTTTGTTGCAGCTGGGGACAGAAGCTCAACTGGAATCAGTTTTTTTTTTTGTTTTTTTTGTGTGTTGTGTTTTCTGGCACATACAGAACAGTAACATGAATGATACGTCTGTTTCAACCATTTGATCACATGTGGACATTTTGATGTGGCAAAGAAAAACCAATAACTGTGCCATTATACAACTGTTGTTTTTGTCTTGACTGGGCAGTTTGACCTGTACATAGCTGAGCGCTTTCCATCTCGGGCTTTTCCCTTTTTTCTTATTTTTGAAATTTGATTTTCAGGTTTCTGAAGTCCCATCAAAGACTTCTCACAATGTGACACCTCTGACTGTAGGAGCGGTTTCCGTGCGCTGCAACTTTGGCGGTCGACGCCCGCCGAGGTCGCGGCACCTTGGAACTTTTTGGACGTACACGCAGACGTCGGTTGCAAACGGAGCATCCCTGAACTGTGAATGTGTGCATGTGTGGAATAAAGTGACAGACGATGGGAAGGTGACTCTTTTCTGGAGCGCGGCACCTCAGACCTGGATGGTACCGCTTTGAAAGGGATCTCTCGACGGCCGCAAGTTCTGCACGCCCGTCCCGTCCCGCCGGCATTAACACAAACGCTCGGCTGTGGCGTTTTAGAAGAGCTTCTGATTCTCGTGGACTTCCTTACGGAGCGTCACACGTCATATATATTAACCTGTCAGTCGCTTCCTGTTCACCTGTTTTTGACAGTGCCATTGTTCGTTTTGTTTTTTCCACGAGGATCGCGTCTTGTCGTAAAAATGGGCCCCTTTGTGGTTGTTGTATTTTTTTTTTTTTGAAGTTCTATTAACGAATGCACACCAATTGACTGGAACTCTTTATCAACTCACTGTGGTTTAAGTCATTAACACTCTTACCCTGCTACGCTAACAGCTGTGGACAATCGACGACTCCACCGTGTTGGGGTTTGGACAAATAACTTTGCCTAACGACACCTTTAACACATGTGGAATGGAGGTTCCGTTGAAGAGGGCTTTTTGGTTCTCTTTTGTTTTGATTTGTTTTTTACTTTTGTTTTTTGGGATCTTTTCTTCCATCGAGACTGGAATCAAGCGTACGTGTCAGCTATAGATAATTTAAGTTACTCTTGTGTCATGATGTAAAACTGTCTAATTTGGAGAAAAAAAAATGTAGCTTACTGAAAAATAAAGATTTAGGCACTGTTGAGGATCCACTGTCTTTTTTTTATTACACACAGAAACTTAAATACAACTTTTTCTTTTTTCCTCCCGTCACATTTCTTACATTAAACTGAATTCAGTTTCTTCTTAAGACTTAAAATGAGGATTAATGAACTTTGACCTTAAACATAATGAAAAAAATAAGTTTATTTACCCAATCTGTGAATAATAACTTTTATATGGTAATAATGTCATAGTGATGTCGTCATGACATCAGTTTAGTCTAAACACGCTGCAGATCCAGCCTCTGATCTTATTGATTGTAAACATGTCATGACGTCATTGATCGTGTGATTTTATACGGTGGAGAATTATTTTCTGATCGATTTAGATAATTTCTCTGGTTTCTTGATAAATGTGTTTTTCAGACATTAGCTGTTGACCTTTGACCTTTGACAGATCAGCTCTAAACGTTAAATGTGTAGAAGTGAAACATGTGGACTCCACACACACACACAGTCAAATATCTCCCCTTCAATCAGGAAACATCATTTTCATGAAACTGACTGATTGTAAAATATCATAATTATTAAAAAACATGTGGAGCCTCAAGTGTCAGAACCGTGAGGAGCCACAAGATGGCAGTGTGTTCACAGAGGAGAGAGAACTGATGGAGGGAGAGTGACAGAGAGATGGAGAGAGAGAGAGAGAGAGAGAGAGAGATGGATTGAGATGGAGATGGAGAGAAAGAGAGGTAGAGATAGATAGATGGATCTGGCGCCCCCTCGTGGTCATTTCATCATTTAAACATCAGCAGCAGGTTTTGAATCAAATCACAGAAACAAGTTGGATCAAGATATAATTGATTAATGGATTAATTGATTAATTGATGAAACGTGTCTCTTCTTGTTTCAGGTGTTTTCAGCTGCAGTGAATTTTACCTTCAGCTGAATGAAGCTTCACACAGATAACGAACAGGAACACGGAGGAATTCACCTCCAAAATAAAAGCACAACAGTTGTTTGAAATCACAATATGAACACAGTCAAAGCATGAAAAAAACATTTGCACAGAATATATATAATATATATATATATATATATATATAAAGTGTAACAAACTTTAGTCTCAGAAGTGAATGTCGTTGTTTTGTTGTAATCTTTGTGATAATATGATTTTGTCTTTCTCAGTATCAAAAGTACCAAACATTTTCCATGTGTACAAAATATTTCCTCAGATGCAAAACTTAACTTCAAGAGCTGAAATTCAATCTATTTATTCTTGTTGATCGTCAATTAATTCACGTTGTTTGACTGAAGTTTAATTTAATTGTCAGAGAGTAAAATTGGACCGCACTACAGTGTTTACATTTAGTTTCCATTGTACACATTTATTTTTTATTTTAATTGTTTTTAGTCTTCCATGTGTTCATATTGTATTTTTTTTAAACTTTGCTGAGTGTGTATTTCATGTTTTCCTTTTTGCTGCTTTAGCAAAGTAAATTTCTAATAACGTCTTCTCTTCTCTTGTCTTATTTTATGTTGGTTTATCTTATCTTATCTTTTATTATCTTTTCTTAACTTAGTTTAACTTATGTTTGTATTATCTTATCTCGGTTTATCTTATGTTTGTATTATCTTATCTCAGTTATCTTATGTTTGTATTATCTTATCTCGGTTTATCTTATGTTTGTATTATCTTATCTCGGTTGATCTTGTCTTTTTGTCTCTTCCTGGTTGAACGCTGACATGTTGTGTTAGTTTTGTACTTGGTGAAATAAAGAGACAGATAAACAGAAATAAAACCTGTCCTCTGTGTCTCCCGTGAGCTGGGACAACATCCGGAACGTTTTGGGCACGGGAAGGGTTTTATTTTGAAAGAGGGGACCGGATGAGAGGCGCCATGTGTCGGGTAACGTGACGCAGGAGGAGGACGAGGAGCTCCGCGCAGACAGCGACACTCACAGAAGCTCTGGCCGAGTTTGGATGCGTGTTCCTGGGGGCGTTTGAGGAGAAGCGTGGCCTGAGAGAAGAGGGACACGGAGCCGGACAACCGGAGATTTAAGTCGGTCCCTAACGGCGGAATGGCGGACCGGGAGCCGGTGCCGCTTCCTGCGGAGGTGCGGGCCAAACTGGCCGAGCTGGAGCTGGAGTTATCCGAGGGTGAGTACTTGAATTTCACCGCCGAGCTCCGGAGGCTCTGCGCGGCTCCGCTGCTGCTGCGCTGCGGGGTTTGAGTCGCTGCTGGCCGGCCGCCGAGGGGAGGGCGAGCCGGTTCAGAGTCTGAGCTGCGAGGGGGAGAAGTGTGGAGCTGCCACAAGTTTAACACGCGCACACGCATTCACTCACACACACACACACCACACACACACACACACACACACACACACACACACACACACACACACACACACATGTTGCCATAATGAGCAGTTTGGTTAATGAGGCTGTGATTTGGATGCGGAAGCTGAGTTCTGGTGTTTCTGGCATTTATGGAGTTTTTAGTGTCTTAAGGTGTTTTGTAGTTTATTTGTTTTTGCTGTTTTTGGTGTTTTATTGTTTTGTATTTTTGTGTTTTTCTTTGTGGAGTTGTGGAGTTGGAAACACTGCAGTGTTCTTATGATTTTCTTCCATCGTTGTCATGGAACATCTTTGCAGGAACACAACACTGGAACTGTCTCAGTGGAGGTGAAAACTAAAAAAACCCACAAAGTGAACGTAAACACGACTACGACACCTGAGAATATTAAACCTCGTGGACATTATGTAAAGAAATGAAACATAAAAAGGACGAGATGCACCAATCAAAGTGTTGTAGTGTCAACACAACGGCTGCAACTGTTGATTATTATCATTATTATTCATAATCTATCGAATATGTTTTCTGAGAATTGATCCTTACTCTATAAAATGTCTCTCAAAACAGAGAGAATGCACCAAAAGTTAATTTATCACTAACTAGTTGGTATTTATGCCTGAGTGTTAAAAATGGTCTTGTTTGGTTCCATTATGCTCAGGTTCGAGTGATGTAATCACAGAATCCTCACATTTAAGAAGCTGGAACCTGCAAATATTCAGCTTTTTTGAACATTAGCTGGTTATTGCCGTTGCTGGCGATTCATCCTCTCTGCGCGTTGGTCTAATCTTTCTGTTATGAGATGTCGTGAGAGATAACCGGCACCATACAGTGCGTTTTAAACTGTGCAGGGATTTATCTGCGGCTTCGTCAGGGAGAAGTTGTCGTCGGTTGAGTTCCCCCGCCGTCATCTTGGAAAACCCCGTCCAGCAGAGTCCTGCCTGCAGAGAGCGAGCAGCTGCTGCCAGGCGAGAGTCTTCACATGACACGCTGCAGCCAGGCACGATGAATGATTCCCATTATATCCCAGCTTCTTGTCCATAACACCAGGGCATCATCACACATCTGCAGGAGGCGGAAACGCAGCCTCGGTATCGATTGTCTCATTAACACCAACATCCTCCTCCTGTCTCTGATTGATATGTCACACCGCTGCAGACTCCCTCTCAGCCTGCGGAGGATCGTAGTGTCAGGTTTCAGTGTGTCTCCGTCTGGAGGCTTCGCCGCGCTCATGTATGGAGGAAGGGAAAAGGGGGAGAGAGAGAGAGGGGAAGTGATTTCAAACAGCTGACTGCAAACGCACACGTCGCATTTTAACGTTTCCACTGCTGCAGAGGCTGCTTCCAAACGCAGGGATGAGGAGGAGGAGGAGGAGGAGGAGGAGGGTGGGAAGAAGGTGACACACATTCTCTTCTTTTTCTCTTATTGTAAACCGCTGTAAACAAGTGCGTCTGAGGGAAATGGGGTCAGATGCCCACGTTGCATTATTTACATGCTGAGCTGATGATGTAAATGCACGGTGGTGGTGGTGGCGGTGGCGGCGGTGAATGCAAAGCTTTCCCTGCATCCCGCAGACTTAATTTGACCTAATTTTTGGATTTCCACGCATCAGAGAGGGGGGGAGGGGGAGAGAAATGGTGGCAGAAAATGAGAAAAACAGTCAGGTGTTGCTGTACGAGCTCATGGGGACCACGTGCGTGCCCCTGAGCAAGGCATTAAACTCCACTTCCCTGGTGGTTCCTGTGAAACTACAGGTCCGTTACGAACGAGGAGACGGGAGATGCATCCACACAGGAATAAAGTTTACAAACAAAAAAACGTAACGCGTTCCGAGGTCAAAAAGTAGAAATGAGTTAAATTCCACTTGACTCCGACCTTTTGGCCACTGAGCAGCTTTGCTCATGGGCTGGGTCGGGCGCTGGTTTGAGATTTCAAACCAACCACCAATCTTTCATGCATCAAGCACGACTGCTCCCTGATGTTTACGTGATTGCTCGCCGCCTCTGTCTTTGTTGCTACTCGCGAGTTCCAACAATGTTTCCCACAATGCCTTTCACCTCGGACTGAGCGGTCGCCGCCAGCACACGCTCGGCCAATCACGAGTCGATCTCAGCCGTCAATCATGATGCTTCACCTTGTTTTGATATCATCGAATAACAAACAAAGGTTTCTCCAACACATTGTTTGTGTTTCGTAAAGAAGACACCTGACGCCATCTTTGATTGACTCCAACAGGTCCTCACAGTGGTAGAAGAACACACGTCGCCGCGGTAACTGTCCGTCCGTCCGTTCGTCTTCGCTGCCGCTGCAGGACGACAGGTTGTCCTGAACTAATCGGGCCGCTGGCTGAATATTAAGCTCTGCAGTCCGGCCCAGATAACAAGCTGTCAACACACTGCAGATTACACACAGACACACACACACACACACACACACACACACACACACACACAGAGCTAACCCCACTCGACCTGCCGCATCTGTCTGCTTCCTTGTCTTGCCGCTCCCGTGCTGCATAGTCCGAGTGTTCATCTTTCAAGTTTAATATGTATCTTGATTTAATTTTGGAGGAAACCGCTCAGCAGTGAAATGGTTAAATAAACGTAAGGGAGACAGAGCTTAATATACAAAAAGTACAACTGCACATTCAGAGGTGCAGTGTGGCATGTGTGGTGTGTGTGAATAGTTGCACCAGTTGTTTCACATTTTTACAAACAAAGTGCGAACAGGCAGGAGACCAGATGTGCAGAGGCTTCAGGAACCTGATGCTAGGAGCTTCAGTCTGGTGCAGGCCTGCTCCTGCATCTCCTGCCAGATGGTGACAGAGGGAACCGTCTGGATGGCTGTGGTCCTTGATGATGTTGTGGTCCTTCCGCAGACGCCGCCGGTGGTAAATGTCCTGGATGTCTGGAAGACTCCTCTCCCGCTGTCTGCTGTGATTTGCGGCTGTGAGCAGAGCAGTTGCCGCACCAGACTGTGATGCAGCTCTCGATGGTTCACCGGTAGTTTGTGAGGATGCTGGCGTTCGGTCCAAATGTCCTCAGTCTCCTGTCGAGCTTTCTTGACCGTGGTTCTGTTTTGAAGACCTCAGCGATGTGCACGGCGAGGAACAACCCCAGAGAGAAAAGAAATACATGACGTAACACATGCTAACATGTCGGCCGCTCCCGTTGAGCTTCTCGGCGTCTCGGCCACGTTCACTCACCAAAACGTTCGATCGCCTTCATGCAAAGTCCCTGCCTGCACCCGGGCTGCGTGACAAAGGGCCAGGCGCCGTCACAGGGACCACAAAGTTTGGCGTAACGAGACAAACGACACAGCGGTGATGGAGAGAAACGACACGAGGCGTAGAATTGACTTTTTTAGTTTCAGACGTATGCAGGCTTGGATTGATGTCGAGAGGGAGCACCTCCTTTACAGCTCTGTAGATTTCCTTCTCTCGTCCTGCACTCACATCTGGTCTTGATAAGATTCCTCTGTTATTTTAAATCTCTCTCTCTCTCTCTCTCTCTCTCTCTCTCTCTCTCTCTCTCTCTCTCTCTCTCTCTCTCTCCTGAAAGGTCTTTGTGTTCATGGCAGAGCTGATAATTACAGCCCAGTCTCAGTACCCAGTCTGTTCTGAAAAAGGACTCCAGCTTCCCTCTATCATTTCCCGGCGTCGCTCCGACCCGCAGACGCAGCGTTCTGCTCGGCGAGCTGCTGTAAATGTGGATCCAGGCTCGATCTCGCCAAACCGAAGTCGTCTCAGTTCACCTGGTTTCGTTAATGAACTTTTAACGGCTCCGCACCGGTGACACCTAGTGGCCGGAGGCATTGTGCTTCCAGCTTTTGCCCGTCCATCATCCCTCCCATCCTTGTGAACACAATATCTCAGGAACACCGTGATGGAAACTCCTCACATTAGGTGGAGGCGTCCAGTTGGACTCAAGGATGAACTGATTGGATTTTCAGGGTCAAAGGTCAAAGTTGCTGTGACCTCACAAAGCACGTTTTTTTTATTAGAATTTGGAAGTTGAATGTCAAAGAAAAATAAATGTAAATCTGTTTAAAAGTGACAGGAGCAGTCAAAGCGTTAAAGTGACGGTGTCATGGTGAGTGTGGCGACAGGTGCTGATGCCTGCTGTCACTTTGAGGAGGCTGCTGTTGGCGGCCATGATTAAAACTGGGTGCGGCCCGACCTTTGGATCGTAACATAGCAACAGAGGTTATCACACACACACACACACACACACACACACACACACACACACACACACACACACACACACACATACACACACACACAGTTACCTTATCAGAGACACTGTGAATGAATACTCGCTGATTTCCTGCAAATCAGCTGTGACTGATGTTCTGGGTCCAGAGCTGAGGCTCCTCCTTCTCTCTTATGTCAGCTTCGGTTTAATTTGGTTCCTTTGTTGTTCGGTGATGAATCACATGATACTCTCTAAATGAGACGGATGAAGAAATATGAGACACCCCTTTCCCAGTTGACGTCTTCGTCTTCTACGTGTACGGCTCCTCTTCTTCATCCTGAGATGTTTGTGTTCTTCCAGTTTCACGTCCGTCACGTGTCAGAAACCTCATCAACACGTCCACTCACAAGTATTCAGTAGAGTATATGATGTAAAAACAAGTATTTACTCACTTTAAACTTCATTTGAAGTTTTGCACATTTTAAATAAATTGTTCTCAGGTATAAACACATGAGTTCATAACGTGGATTAACTGATTTCTGTGAGTTTTTATTGTACAGGAAAGTTTCCTGGAAATAATCGTGTAGATTGATTATTTAATTCCAGCAAAAGCACAAAGTTTAATTATTTTTCAGTAAGTTTGATTAGTTGTGTTGAGTTTATCGTTGAATTCCAGATGAATTGAGTTAACCTTGAGTTGAGAATATGTCGCCACACATCTGCTCTTTTCTCAGCAGAGTAAATGTTTACTCCTGCCCGTTCTGCAGATTCTCTACTTATAGTTCATGTTGAACTATTAGAATTCATCTGATTTATTGTGAACACTCTTCTTTCTCAGAGTAATTCAGGGTTACATTGAAAGATGAAGATGTTTCCCTGCAGGGGAAACATCTGGAGAGACTGAGGATCAGTCGTGTTATGTCTGTGCTCGCTGTCCTGCAGCCTGCGGTCGCCGTTTCTGCTCCTGCATCCTGACGTGTCAACTTTGGACCTGCAGTTGCCATAGCGATGTTATTTTCTCGCCTCTGTCCTGCCCTGTTCTATCGCAACAGCAGGGCCATACATTTATATTTGGTGTCATTGTCGGCTCCCGTGAGCAGTCTGAGCAGCGATTGGAGACTGCAGTGGCTCGACGTAGGGTTAGGGCTGTCGTCGCTCGACTCCCGCTGCAGAAATATCACCTGAAGTCGTGGCTGCACTGCAGACATGCTGCCGGCGGAGCTGACCATCTGCCTGGGTGTGAGGCGACTGGGATCTTACAGCTGTGGAGGGACGACCACATTCTCCGGGCACCGGAAGTTTTCTTTCACTAAGAGACAAAAAAAGCTTGTTTTATTTTTAACGGGGTTTCTAAAGCCCTCGATTCATAAAACTCACTCAGAAAACTGAGAACAAAATAAGTCTTAATCGATGCATCGTCGTCTTTATCCACAAACAACAACACCTGCTGCTGCTCTTCTCCTCGTTCCTCTTCTTCCTCTTTATTCAACCCTGTCACCTAAAGGTTACGCTTCCGTTCAACCACTACAGGGTTCTCTAGGAAACACGACTGTGATTGCTTTGTTTTCTATAAATGAAATGAGGCCGTTTTTAGAAGCCGAGCGATATCGCTGAGTAAACGATTTCTGATATATCGATCGATATACTGTTTTGAAATTGTCAACGATTCCTAAGATGCGTCAGGCTGCATTCGCTTGAGCTCGACGTTCATAATCAACTGTCAAACACAAGCACGTCCTCCTTCACTGAACTAAAGCAACATGAGCTTGAGATACAACAACATGAAGTGTCAGTCCACATGTTTGTCATCAGCTGTCGTCCTCTCTGAGAAGCCGGGTGGCTTCTGGCCGGAGGCGGCCGCATGAATAAATATTCATCTGCCCTCGCCGTCAGCCTCGCAGCTCAACAGATCTGAGGCTGGAAACGTCAGCGGGTCGAGCCGGCGCTTGTTTCCCCTCACGTTAGGTCATCAGCTCTCAGCAGACAGACAGAGGACAGGTTGGCGTCCAGGAAACCGACAACGAGCTGTGGTTCAGTGTGGACGCTGGAGGGGGTGGGGGGGGATTTCTTTTCACTGGTTTAAGCAAAATAAACTTTCTTTGACTCCGTTATAAACAGATCTAAGTTGATAAAGTGAGATTTGTTTGCAGCTGGTGCTTTTAACCTCGATGTGGGAAAGCGCTTCTGCACCCTCGGTGTTTACCCCCATGATCTGAATGGACATGGCGGCATGTTGTCATCGCCCCCCAATTCAGCATTTTCATTTGCTCAGCCTCTTGTGTCAATCATGGCAGCTTCAGATGCAAAAGCCCCTCAGTCGTCTAATTGGCTTCAGCGATGCTGTCGTAAAGATAGAAAAAGTAAGTTGTACTTTCCTCCAGAATCAGCAGCTAATGAGCAGACGTTACAACTCCCAGCCTGCGGCGGCTGCAGCTCAGAGCTTCAGGTTCAGGGCTTCAGGTTCAGAGCTTCAGGTTCAGGGCTTCAGGTTCAGGGCTTCAGGTTCAGGGCTTCATGGGGCCGCGTGTCGGGGCTCAGAAAAAGGCTTTCTGGGAAAACTGTCAGGCTGTTGATATCTGAACAACACTTCACATCGTGGTAAAACAAGAGGACATTGGGAAATCGGGCTTCAGAGGACAAACGATGTTAAACAATAGTGATCCTAAGATTGGCAGAAATATCGTCACTGGAGATTCTCACTCCTTAATATTGGCATCGGCATCACCCCGGTCAGTCAACATCAATTGCGAACAGATTTCTGCTGAATTTCCCCTCCTTCACTCGCAGCTTGAATCGCTGGAGTTTCGTCCCCTTTCTGCTAAAATGAGGGAATTACAACATATGAAGTCAGTCGTCTTGGAAACGCTCTGCCGCTGGTGTGACAGCTTGAAATAATGTAACTGCTGGTGGAAAAAATTCCCAACGACCGCATGCAGCCCCACAACTGCCATGCTGCTTCTCAGGGAGGTGATGTCATCACTGGAGCGGCAGCAGGGGGGAGGGAGGGAGGGGAGGGAGGATTTGGGGGAGCCTGCAGGGGGTGTTCTGCCAGATTGCATCATTAAGCCGCTCAGACAGGCACTTTCAGCCATCTCATGTCTGTTTCCTTCCCTCTTCGCCACGTCCCGCCTGCTGTCAGAAAGCGAGGTCTGAAGGGAACGAGAGGAAAAGCAAAGCAGCGACTCCTCTGCCCTCTTACTGGGAACATAATTGGAACTGATAGGGAAACACACTCCCCTTTTTCCTTTTCTTCTCAAACGTACGCCACAAATATGCGCGTCCTCTGCTCGCCATCCTGCCCGTGTTCGCCGGTAGTTTACGGCTTCAGCTCGGACTCGCTGACCCCCCCCTGATCCCACGGACCTCAGTCGGCCCGGATGCTGGGATGAGTATTTTCCTCTCCCTGTTGCTGATGGTGGATAAACAGCACCAGCTCGTTTTGATCCTTAAAGTCACTGATCACAAACTTTATGAAACTACTTTTAATGGCGGGGCCTTTCCTTCCTTCCAGCTCCGTTACTCATCATACTTGAGCCAACTGTTGTGTCTGGAGCTCCCTGGAGAACAATACTGACAATTAATGATCCCCAAGGGTGACACAGTTCCTCCCCCAGGGGAGGAGCGGGGGGCGGCTGCTGAACTCTGCTGAAGTCGGGCTTCGGGGCTTTTGTCCGTCGTCAGCCTGAGTTGGACAATGAGGCTTTTAATCCATTTAAACAGGCTTTATTAGCTTCATTGCAGAGGAACGAGATACGGAGCTCCGGCGTGATCGATGTGGTTGGCCGATGGCCGACGGATTCCATTTGAGTTTCTCGGCCTTGGCAACAGCGTCACTGCACTTTCACTGGGCTTACTTGTTATTTATGCATCTGCCAGGCAGACAAAATAAGAGGAGGAGGCTTTTCTCCCTTTGCAATTTGAGAGTAAAGTAGCCCTGGACCATGGACTGTTATTAAAGAGGGAAAACATGTCTCCACTTCCTCCAACTATCCTGAATTAAAGCTAAAATGTCCTGGATCTATACAAACGCTGCCATCTTGCACCAATGACCTAATTTGGAACCAGCGATCGGGAGATGGCGCCGTGGTATCGAGGTCCTGTCGATACACCGATCAAACAGTCAGTCTCAGCTGTCAATCATGACGTCTCAGCCCATCAATTAACTAATTACAACCCAACTTATCAGAAGCACTTTCACATGCATCAATGTGATAAAAAATATCTTCGGAAAAAAATGTATTGGATGTGTGCTTTGATTGTTTTTTGGTTTGGTCCATGTCCCATCCGCAAACATGGGGGAGGCAGGGTTAAGCCTATACTGCAACCAGCCACCAGGGGCTGATCATGACACTTTGGCTTCACTTTTGGAAACTTATGTTGTTAATTAATTCATCTTTACCACATATTTGGAAGAGGCTCTCTAACGTGAGTAGTTTAATGTATTCGTAAAAGTTAAAAACTAGAAAATCCAACTGCATCCTCAATATTTGGACTTTATTCTGTAGAATGCAAAATGGAAAAACAGAAATCTTCCCCTTCCCTCTCGGTTGCCCTGGTCCTCTCCCTGTGTGGAAACACTCTTCATCAAACCCTGCTGCCCTGTGACTCACTCGCTGTCAGCATTCTTTACAGCGGAGCTCATGTTAGAAAAAGGCTTTGATACCGTCGCACTATGAAAACAGGTTCGGTCCCTGTGATCCCACGAGTGCTGTTTTATTTTTTTGATGCTATTAGTTCGATAAGTAAACAGAGAGTCAGGCCTGTCGAAGTGCCCTTGAGCAAGATGCCGACACACTTTCTGCTTTCCTTATGTAAACCGTCCCTGTAGTGACACAGGCTAAATGGATAAACATGCCTCTTAAAGACACACACATACACACACACATGCAAACAGCTGTTTCAATTATTCTGTCCACTCCATTTATGTCGATGAGGAAATAACAGAATCTAGAATCGGACCTGAATGATGCCTCTCAGCTTTTGTTGATCAAACCTCCGTCACCTTCATCCTCCGTCACCGAGAAGATGAGGGAGTGCGTGAGACTCGAGTCGGGCCGAAGACCCCCTCGATCAGAGCGCCACTAGAGGACGTGTCTGTGGCGTGGGCAGAGGGCAGTAGCCATGTTTTAGACGTGTTAACAGACGGGACACTATCCTGCATGTTTACTTGTAATTGGACAGTTTGAAACTCGACTTGGTCCAAACCCAGGAGATATCAGAAACATATAATCTGCTTTTTGAGCCTTGGAATGAGCCGACAAACCCGTATGTCAGATAGTCGTTGCCACAGTTTTTTTATTTGCTTAATGTAGGTTTTAAAATACTGTGGGTCACAGGGGAAGGCAGCCTGCTCTGCACAGAAAGAGAACAAGTGATGAATTCCATCTGTGTCACTACGCAAATCTTATCCCTGGAATCTGCTTAAAATTGCCCTCATCCTTGAAGACATTCTCCAAACTGGTCTAAACCACTTTGGAGATTAGAACGTTGTTGGCTTTAAGAGACACGAGAGGGGGGAAAAAGCGGCGAGGACGGATAAGAGGAGCATTGTGCTGCGGACGTGAACAATGCCACAGCCTGCTGGAGCTGAGGCCTGGACGGTTGGAGAGCTTGGCGGCTCGTTTGTCTCCCGGTATGTTGGGGTGATAAACTTTTGAGCAACGCAGCTCCAACGAGGCTGCCAGGAAAAGCAGCCTGGCAGATTAGTTGCAGTTCTACGTGGACCACGTTTCACTGAGCACCTTCCAAAACAAGACCACACTCACGCTGCGCATGAAGAGACGATTGTAAGAGGTCCTGTAAAAGAGTGTAAATGCTTTTAAAAAACGCCAGGAATGGAAAGAAGCAGAACAAAAGCAGTTGTTTTTTCAGTGGCGCTGCAGAAATGATCTGCGCAGTGTGACTATACTGGAACGATTTGAGAGTGGTTACGACACGCGTGTTGTAAGACTGACAGAACCGAACACAACACCCCTCCCTCATTGAACCCGCAACGCTCAGTAATGTTGGAGCCAACTCTCCAAACGCTCTGTTAGGCAGCTGCAGGAGGCCGAGCTCCGACTCGGAGTGGAAGCCTGTAACCGACTCACAGGAGCCTCCGAATGTACGACGGGGGGGCATCACATCTGCCCGAAAGAGGCCAGCCTCCGTCCTGGAGACAAGCGTCTTGTCTCGGACTGGAGTCTGAGCACGGATCAGGGGCAGAGTCTTTCCTCTCTGTATACACACCGTGTCGCTTCCCCTCGAAACGATGGGATCCGACCCCGGACCTGTTGTTGCTGCTTGGAGTCTGGAGTGCAGCCAAGTGCGGCTCAGTGGGGCGTTGGAGGTTTACAGTTCTCCAGATGGTGTGTGTTACATATGTAAATAAAATTGTCTCCGCACATGACAAATGGAACCGCACACACACACACACAGACACACACCAGGTGCTGATCATACACAACTGTTGGGAGTGAGGCCTCTGCTCTCATTAACTCTGTGGTGTTAAGTTCCTCGGTGGCACCAACACTAACAAGGTGAGAGCGTAGAAAATGAAGATGGACGACTGTACAGAAATTAAAACATCTCCCACACGGGCGTTTCACCTGGAGTCTGAGCACTGTGGAGTGGAGCTGCGGTATCGAACCCCCGCTGATACACACGCTTGTCCAATCGTGGCTCAGCTCAATTGTGACGCTTGAACTTAAATAGAACCGAACTGATCAGAAACACTTTTTATTTATCGAACATCTGCCTTGATTTTCTTGGTTTTGTTGGGTCCATGTCCCATCTGTTAACATGGAGGTGTCGGGATTTATGACCTGTACTGCAGCCAGCCACCGGGGGGCGATCAATGCTTCACTGTTGGGAGCTTTCATGTCGTCCCAACATCAGAATTTTTGTAGTTTTCTATCATAGTTTAAATTTTTCTTATAACACACCACATCATGTGACTGCAGGTATAAACAGGAAGCAGATTGTCTTACTGAGTTACGGAAAATACCCCAAAGAGAAACAATAATAGGTGTCGTGACGGCTAAAGAACCAATCAGGAGGCACGTTACGAAGTAGCGTGGATGTATCCTAAATGATACTTGGAGCTGTTCGGACTTTTGTTGTCTTCTTCCAGTCTTTGCGTAAATATCATTTCAGGCTTGTAAACTTTGGAATCTCCCCGTGTGGCGGAACGTGCCACCTTTTTGGCCGTTGATGGTTTTTGAGCAGAGAGTGAACCCAATTTGCATTTTTAATGCCGTTGGCTGGGCTCCATGACCGGGGGGCGGGGGGGGGGGGCAGATTTATCTCGGCGTAATCAACACGGGCGTGAGTCATGAAAATGACTTTGCACCAACTGCTCGTGTGGAAAAGCTGCTCGTTTACAATTCAGCTTAAAGCTCAAAAGAACAGAGGCAGTTCTGTGTCAGGAAAGTTTGGTGGGGGTGGGGGGGGTGGGGGTGGAACAAAAAAAAAGTCTGGTAACCGAAATGTCACAAGTTCAGTGAACATGTCCGTCAGCAGCAGTTTGTGAAAAACACTGAAACTCCGCCTGCTGTAAAAATGTTTCATTTCTCCAGAAAGTACCACGACATGAGGAAAGTACGATGGAACAGGATTTGTTTGACACTTTGTTTGAAGGTTCAGAATCTGACTTTTAAATCAATGAGAGTTTTAGATTTAGGATTAAAACTATCAGATTGTCGTCGCTAACAATTAATACTGTGAGGAGGTTATGTTTTCATCCCTTATTGTTTGTGTGCAGCCGGAGTTTTACAATAAAATACAACAGAAGCATCAAATATTTGGCCATTTTAATGTCTATTTACCTCCTAATTCATTAAGTATTACTTTGTATGTAGTGTGAAGTTTCTTATTGCTCATCTCCTTCATATTTAATGGTTAGTTTCCACAACCTTTACTTACTCTTATAACCTGATGGAGGGAAACAGTTCGGAAACAATACGTCTGCAGCCCTCGTTCAAGTAGAAGCCCTCCAGTTTATTGAGTGATGGCCAATCTGCTCCGAGCTCTGCAGCTTTTGACCCTTAAAAAAAGGGGGAGAGACCTTTATGACCCACGTCGTCTGTTAATGTGCACATGGCCTGTTTGAATGCACAGAGCAGAGGGAGGCGGCGGTGGGTGGGGAGGTGGAGTGTCAATGTCTTCCCCTGGAAGCGTTGAAGTGATTATCTGCGTCCAGCTAACTGGGTCATGATGGAGATGGATGATTCCTAGACGTCCTCCTCCCTCGCTCCCTCCTCGCTCCTCGCCTCCCCTCTCGCTCCTCGCGAACGCTCCCGGGCGAAAGCTTCCAGCTCACGTTGAATGTTCCGCTTCACATCTGAGCTGATTTTTCTCGCTCTGCAGAAAGGGAGGACGGGGATTTTTCACCGTTTGCTCCTTCCAGGCTAAAAGCAAAAAGGCTTTCCACGCTCCCTTCAGCAAACCCGCCCCCCACTCTGACATTGTGCAATCTTCAACAATCTGACTTTTCTCTGCTGCCTCAAATGAGCCATTGTACGGTTTAGGGAAGAGGGTGAACGTCTTGTGTTACGCTGGCCCCCCCTTTGGTTTGTTTTCTCGTATAACCAGGCAACTGGTGGTGATGGTGGGGGGTGGGGGGGGGGAGTCGGTAAGTGAGACTGTTAAAGTGCTGATGAACTCCTTGTGTACGTTTCTGTTGTCCACAGACTTTATCCCGACACGGAGAATACAGCAGGAAGAGTTGAAGGAAAAGTGTCCTGCTCTCGTTGTTACGAACTCGAGGGGTGCGAGCCCAAAGCCAGACCTTTTACTTTTTACAGTTACGCAACACTGGCCCACTTCGAACATGACGAGGGCCAGGAACTGTAAACTCTCCCACCGTGCTCAGGAAGCTCCGTGTGGATCCAGCTGATCAGTCAGGTCGGCTGCATCTGTCATCCAGAATATGTGGCTTAGATCTTTCACTTCCTGCCTTAACTCGGGGATGATTTGAAAAATATGAAACGCTTCAACCGCGGCAGCTGAAGGTTAAAATCTGCTTGTTTACTTAGTCACAGACAGACGGTGGAGTTACGACGTGGAAAGTCGTTGCTGCCAGGCGACAGCAGCATGGACTCAAATGAGGCTTCGATCTGTAGGTAAAGCAATGTAGGAAATGCAAAATGACCACTGGACCCTTTGGCTCCACTTTTGGGAGATGTCCTGTCGTCCATCTTTATTTACAGTCGATCTATGGCTGCTTTCAGACCTGCACTGAACTCTGGAGAAGGGGCTGTCTGCATGAACACAACTTCTGCGGGGGTCCGTACACACCTGGTATTAACGTGTGGGTTTTGTGATCCAATCACAAGTGGCCTGCGTGCGTTCATACATGGCATTAAAGAGTGTCCCCACATGTGTCTCGTGATGGATCTCCCCTCCCCGCTCTGTACAGACAAACACGTACCTCATTTCTGTTCACGGAGACCAAGTTAAACCACATGTGAACCAGAGAAACCAGCAGAAAGTCCTGAAGGGCCGATGTGAGGAAACAGCAGGAGATCCTCCGCTGGTTTCACTAGTGAGCGGGTGTGTTGATGACGTTTCTAACACGAAAACAAGAAGCATGTAAATATCTCAGGATGAAAACGTGATGCCATAAACGTAGAGGACACTTTTGGAGAAAAGGGCTGGTGTTGATGTGATGTAAACAAATAAAAACACGGGATCTCCCCAGCTGACCGGATCCTCCGCTATAGGGAACACGTCTGAGCGGAGAATCTCCTGCTGCGAGGCGACTTCTGGACAAAGTGCGGACCCAATTCTGCCGACATCCTCTGGAGTTCATGTCTGAAAATGGCTTTTGGAACATTTTCACTTTAATATCGACAATTGTTGACCTGCAGATCATTTCACCAGGACCCAGATTTGAGTAAAATCGCTGTGAGCTTCTATTTCATCGTGTTCCTGTCGGATAGCGGCTCATCCAGATCATCGGTCCCACTCACTGCTTCAGGGATAGTGACATGCTTTTCTTTATCTCCCAGACAAAACAGTCTGAAGGCAAGAGAGAGGCTGGAGGGAGTGTGTGTCTTTATGTGTGTCTTTATGTGTGTGTATGTATGTGTGTGTGTGTGTAGAGTGTTGGTCAGGTAGAATCAGAGTCAGGTGTACGATCGTTGTTGTACAACCTGGCTCAGGTTAAACCCTTTGAAACACAAATACAGAGAATGAATAACACAGAACTTCTTTTAGTTTCTAGTTTAACAGTCACAACTGAAAAAACGTTACTCACCAGTGAGCAGGTCAGAGCAGCGAAGATGAAGTGAATACCGAGAAAGGAAAATCCGGTTTTATCCGTGTGAAACTAATGTACCTTAAAGACGTGGTATTGGATCAGGACACAGTTATTTTCGGCAGCTGCTGAACGATGCTTGTATCGGAACATCTGTAAATATGAAGTTATATCGATGAAAAGCAAATACACACAGAAGTTTTGTCATCTATAACATTGTAAAAGATCTCACTCTTTCAAAATCACATCTTTCATGCAGGACAAGTCTTGTTGTTCTTTGACGACCTGTTTTCCTTCCTGCAATATGAACTGAGTTGAACTCGTCTGAAGTTGAAGTGATGAAGGTGCTGTCATGGCAGGCTGATAAACACAGACACAGAGAAACAGAGACGGGCTCTGACAGGAAGAGACGACTGAAGGAGAGTTGGACTCAGTGAAGTTCCACCTGAAGCAGGGTCGAGGTCTTCAGGTCACCAGGTGGATTCTCTGTGAGAACGAGCTCGGGAACCTCAGGTTACTTTGGTTTGGGCTGCGGCCGAGAAAACCTTTTGTATAAACACTTTACGAACGCACCGAGGACGCCGGAGCAGCCACACGCTGTTTATACGCCCTCCCTCTCATGTAAACACATTGGGATCACGCTGTTTATGTGTTTGTCCCATTCCCAGCGTTTTCATAGTTTTACCACTATATTTAGACCATTTCCACCCAGTTAAACCAGAACGACTGGGAATTCTGTGTTTTCATCTGGACCAAGTGCTGCAGACGCCACTTTCAGGGACATCTCACTGCAGATGATGATGTTTGACTCAGACATTAGAGACGTTTTTGTAAACTTGTGTTTTGCAGCAGACGAAACACATTCAAATCTCATGAGAGTGCGTTTTGTCACCTGATGTTTCATCTGGCTGCTTGGATACATAACATCTTTAGCATTTAGCAAGGTGAGATTAAGTTTTCTTCAACGGGACTTTGTGACTTGGCTAAATAACTGACTCTGGTATCAAAAACATGAAGCTTACTGATAAATGTTCGTGCTGAATTCACTACAAGACGTCACAGACATTGTTTCTCAGCACATGTAGAGTGTGAACATATTTTATATGTTCAGCTTTTGCAAGGGGGCTTCGTAACTTGAACAGGAACAATCACATATTTAATGCTGCCTATTTATTCATGACAACAATTTGATGTTCTTCAAATGAATAAATAATTATTTCCCCTCATTTGGTGAAACATTGACGATGTAGAGATGTGTAAACGTGAGGGATATTTACAGATACTACGCTGAGTAAGACAAACTCATAGCTGAGCTTAAGTACGTATGTACACACACACACACACACACACACACACACACACACACACGAGGCATTTGTGTAAATCCAGGATGTACTGAGCTGCAGGGCAGAGATGAGAGGATTAACCTGCTCCTGGTGCGGTCACACGCTGTGCAGAACATAACTGGACAGAAACCATGCACCTGCTCAAAGAGGTTTATGGAGGACGACGGTTTGTAAAGCTGCCCTGAAGAACCAGCGTCGTGTTTTAGTACGAGACATTTACAGTGTTCGTTTCAAGGAGAGAAATCAAAGTTGAAAGGAAAAAGACTTCGGGCCCTTAAAGGGAAAAAGAGATTTAGAGAATAAAGTCGAAATGTGATGAAAATAAAGTTGTAAATCTATGTGTCATTTTCGAGGGGGAATATCCTGATGAAAAAGGAGCGGACAGAACCACGCTGACCTCTTACCGCTTTGTGGGTTCTTCATTCTCATAATATTAAGACTTTTCTTCAAGTATTATTACTTGTTTGCAGTTGAGATCCTTATTTAGACTAAGGTCTCTATAAACTGCAGGAAAACTATCAGAGACAATTGAATTTAATATGTTTTTTCTTCAATATCAGCCCCCTGTTTATTTTGAATATAAACTCCATCTCTTCCTCAGTTTTTATACGTCTGGCATCAGGGCGAGTGGCTCTGATGCCAGACGTATAAAAACTCAACTGTCGATGTCTGCGAACTCACAGTTACAAGTCGTGGTGATTAGCTGAAGATGAAGAAGATGTTTCTCAAGCGTCTGTTGGTTGGAATCAGTATTTTTACATTGAAGGAAGATGAAGAGAGATGTTGACCTTTTTTATAAAGGTCAGTAATGGGTCTGTTGCTCTCTGGTGGACTGTATTACAGATTATCACAGATTACCAGACATCTCACTTATACCTCTATTCTCTCTCTTCCTCTCTATTCAGAACCAGCAGCTGCAGGATGGAGATTTTTTCCTCCTCTTCCTCTGATTTCTCAGGGACCGGAATCCCTTTCTTCTTCTCTCGGTCCTTTCTTTTTCTGGATTGTCAAGAGATTCAGAAATCTGAGCTCTAATTATTTCCATCCCCTGCGCTCCCTTATCTCTTCTCCCTGGACATTTTCTGTAAAATCTCGGCCCAGCCGGTTTTTGCTGAATATTGAATGTCACTGACGCAGCCGCCTGTGGCTCCCTGCTTCGCTCGGGTTGCCTTCAGTGATGCTGACGGCAGAAGCCCGTCACTTTTGAGCATCTGCAAAAGTTCTGTCTTGTTTAAGGAGGGAAACCTTATTGCTTCAGTCGTCTGCCCTCCCTCCGTTCGACCAGTGTGGAAAATGCTCCTGAGCAGATGGCCGCTGTGGCATTGGACGGAAGTCAGGGCCGCCATCGAATCATGTGCTGCGTGTCCTCTGTCCCTTTGGTACAGAATGTGACTTCCTGTTGGCCTTGCACCATATGTTACTGATATGCCACGCACAAAAATAAAATCAATGATTAACTCGTATCAACGTGTCCGGTGCACCGTCGTCCTCTAGAAACAATCCTGCATTTCTGTCGCACTTGTCTGTAGGACTCGTTAGTTTATTGTGTTGTTTAGGTCTCAGCCCTGAGTCCAGTGTGAGTCGTGTCCTCTTGTTTATCATAACATGTTTGTCTCCTGTGAGAAGAAGTGACTGAGAGTCACAGCTTCAACTGTCACAGTCAGCTCCAGCAAGTTGAGAGTGACTGTGGATCAGTTCAAAAGACTCAGAAGTTATTAAAAACCAGAGTTTATCTCCAATATTGAATGTGTGTGTGTCTGTGTGTGTCTGTATGTGCGTCTTACTGTTGTGTGACCTGTAGCTCTGCCCTGTAGGGAGGGAGTTAGGTCATCACCCGCCCTGCTGTATGTTGCCACAGGAGAACACAGCAGCCGCGGCTCTAACGGCCGTTTGGGCGCCAACTTGTTGCCAGTTCCTTCTGTTAAAATCGGACATAGATTTATTTATTTATGTTTGTATTATCACGATAATAATAAACTTAATTATACAGCAATTTTCTTAACAAAGCTATAAAGCACTTACCAGAAAGAACAAATGGAAATAAAAAAATGAATAGAGGATAAAATGAAGTTGCACAGAAAAGCAACATATGTCAAAGTTTCATGTACCAGATTTAAAAGACATGATCTCATCAGTTAAACTCTTCCGGAGAAGGCCTGGTCACCAGCTGTCGTCGTCAGCGTATAATAAAACCTCTGTTTCCTATTTCCCGATAGGAAGCAGCAACATTTGTAGGATTGCAAAGTTATAATTCTAGAAGTTTGTGGAATCGACTGAACTGGATCAGTCGAACTCTGCTCCTTCGTCCTCAGACTCAGAAGTGGAATCGTCCACAGATTCACGTGCAGTGAAAAACAAACCTGAGTTCACAACGTGCAGCTCGAAGACAAATGCTAGAGTTTGTATATTGTTTATATCGGTGTAAATACGGGACCCTTTCTAATATAAACAGTGCAACACAATATATTGTTGATGCAAAGGGTCAAAAAAGCAATAAATTCACCTCATGTGCTCCTTTCAAAATGTTTGAGGATTTCGTTTGAGTGACAAATTGAACCCGGAAATATTGAACTTGCATTGCAGCAGCTGAGGCTTTTCTCCAAAAATGAAGAAATGTGTATATATATATATTCATGATGCGATTAAGTCGTATTAAAACAGGTTTCCTGACCCTTGTTTTCCTCTAGTGGAAGTAGCCTTATGCTCAAACACCTCCCATAATCCCTTTCTCTCAGCCTCAGGCTCAGAGGAGTCCGTATGTTCCGTCCTTCTGTCTCAACCCCCGTTTCGAGGGCGTCATGCGAGCGGAGGCCTGAGCAAACGAGGAGGAGCGAGGGCACGTGGACCAGTGGGAGATTTGTTTAAACCGTCCTGCAGACCCCCACCCACTGAACACCCCACCTTCCACCACTGTCACCCCCTTGAATCTCTGTTTCTGTCACGATGGCGAGACGCTTTAACATCCTCCATGACATTAATAACGTGACGCACACGTCAGAGTCCGTGAAGGGCACAGAAGACATGATTTTGTATTTGTATGTAGTTCAGGTCAAAGGGATATGTCTGTGTGAGAGTCAGTGAAAGCAGAATTTATGACCAGACTCTGAGCCTCATTGAAATGGGAGATGCATTTGCTCTGTGCAGTAAAATCGCAGGTCAAAAGGTTGAGGCATGAGAACTGTGAACCCCAAGAAGTGGGTTTACAGTGATAGAGGTCGACAGGGGTCACAGAGGGGACACATCCGACCAGAGGAAACCTCGCTGAGCTGCACCCCCCCCCAACACCCCTACCTCCCCTCAACCAACAAAACTCTCCCCCTGCCCTCGCCTCCTCCTCTTCCACATTTAGAGGGAGCGGCGGTGAATGGGCGGCGCACGCACTCTGTTTACTGTGATTTAAATGAAAACGCTGTTCATGAAAAGCTAGAATAAACAGGAGGACGTGAAGAAAGTCATTTTTAATGAAAGGAGATTGCATAATTACCGAGTGTAGCGAGGGATCGGCTCTTGGCAGATCCTGACTTGGTCTAGAAACCCAGTTAGTGCTTCTGCTGGACGCGGTCCAGAGATGATGCCTGACTGAGACCAGCTGATCTCCATGAGCGCTGTGGATTAAACTGCCGTTACACAACCGGCGGCCTCGTCTTATTGGATGATGCAGGTCACCGACGGTTGGTGATTGATTTCACTCTTAAAATAATTATCGGTCCTGTGAAGTTTATCGATGAGGTGAATCAAGGTGATTCATTATCTCTAAGTGATTCTCTCTTCCTCCAGTCAGAGAGGAGTTGAAGAGTGAGCTCAGAGGCTGGAGCAGTTTTGAGCCTCGTGGTTCTGTTGGTGACCGTTGTGGTTTCTGCTGAAATGTCTCCACAGTTTATTGGCGTGAACATCGGTGCGTTCACACTCCCACACCTGTGGTGCGGATTTGCACGAGGGGTCAGAAGATGATTAAAAGGATAAACGAAAGAAAAACGTTGCAGCTTTTCATGAGCTTTTCTGAATATTCGGACCGTCCTCTTTTGTGGGCCGCGCAGACTGAGAAGGCCGAACCAAAATGGGACAGTCTGGTTTACGGAGGATTTCCGATTTGCGTCACCAGCTCGTCCTGCTCTTCAGGTTGCGTCATTAGCTAACGGCACTCGATGTATCCTGGTTCGAAGGATCCACCTGTTGGAGGGAGCCTTCGAAGTGGGACAGTCTAGTTGTGCCGCCTGCGAAGAATTCAGCCTCTGAACAGACACTCGGCTTATTTGTCTTTTAGAAAAACCACTTCCTCACTTGTACTCGGTCTTAAATTATGTTTAAAAACATATCTGTAGGTTTTGGTCTTTTCCGAGCACAAGGGACTGTTTACTTGGAGACAACTGAAATCTCACAGATGAGGGAGAAAATGAGTGAGTGCAAACTGCAGGGGAGGAAATCAAGGGGACAAACGGAGACAGAATAGATCAGGACGGCGTTTGAGGAATAAATGAGGTGAGAACCTGGTTTTTAAATATTTATTAAGCAACGTTAACAGAGAACAGGAGAGGAGAAGACGTTGGGGGTCCGTTCTCCCAGAAGCCTTTGCTCTCAGATGCACTCACCTGTGCATGTTATCTGATGAACTGAACAGGCAGTTCATCACGTATCATCGACGACTGAACGATTTGTGCGACCTGGTGGGATCGACTACGCAAAAATGCTTCAAACAAAAGCATCAAATAACTGTGTGTGTGTAACACTGAGCTGTGCTGAGGAGGCACGAATATAAACATCATGAAGTCTCCGTTAACATCGGGGAGGTTGCTTACTGAATATTGCCGTCTTCAGCACTTTCTCGTCATTCAGCTGAGATACCTCCGTCGTTACTTGTAGCTGGTTGTGTTTGTTAAACGTGTGACGGCTGTGTCACAGGGTCCAGAGGAGAAAACTCGGCCAAGCTCCTAAATTTCCTCCTAATGAGTTTTTGAGCAGCGCCCAAACCCAGAAGTGTGTGTCCGTTGTCCCAACACACACACACACATTGTGATTTGATTTAAATTTGATTTCCTAGAGATTTACTCCGACCATACTATGTTACTTAACCCCTAACCTTACACCTGCAAACTGTTACACTGTAAATATTCAGGGACAAATAAAGTCTTATCTTATCTTATCCCGTTTTATAGTATCGTAATGTATTTGACCGTATTGCATCGTATCCTTAAGACATGTCTTCACTTATGGTATACCATATTATGGTTTACGTTATGGGAACTTGTCCCCACAACATGAGTAATACCTGGACCACACACACACACACACACACACACACACACACACACACACACACACACACACACACACACACACACACACACACTGCAGACTGCATTCGACTCATTTCACAGTCAGTACAAATGGATTATTTGGTGACGATGCCTAGCAACCGCCTCTGTGAGACCTGATGCCACATCATCGACGCTGCAGCTTCTTGTTTTCATTATTTCCATGAAGGCAGCGCTGGGACGCTGGATCTTCGATTTCCTCGTTGTGATATCGATGTCTTTGTGTAGAACACGCATCTAATTGACCTCACGCTTGGCCTGTGTATTAAGGGACAAAGGGGAGTGTGTAGTGTTGAGTTTTGTGCGATTTGGACACGTCATCCATTTAATCTTGTCTCCGCAGTAAAAGCACAACGGTCGTTTAGTTGCTCTAATGCTTTATACTGAACTGAATTACAGAGCTTTTATTTTGAAAAGTCATGAACTATAGGGTGTGAAGATTGTGTAACAGACAGAAAAGCAGACGTGCAAAGTATGAAACACTTAAACTCGTTTAGTAAATCTCTCAAACATATACACAAACCACACAGTAAACCACAGAACAGTAATAATTCAGATTTCATTTTCTGTGTAACTCAGAATAACTGAAAACCCACACACGGGAGAATTAAGAAAAAAAACATCACTAAGACGAGAAAAGTCACGAGTTCAACAAGAAGTAAAAAAAAAAGAAAAAAAAAAGAAGCGACTTCTCTCTAATTTCTCTTCATGAATTCGCTGCAGTTCCACTCTGTTCATCCAGATCACATCTTATGACTGTCACGCTCGCTCTGCAGGCTACCATGCAAACCGCCTGCTGACCCTCCCGGGCTTCCCTCCAGCCACTTCGGGACTCCAGTTCCCATGATTCCTCCTCTGCTGAGGTCAGAGGTCACCTGCAGGGGAAGATGACCTCCCCCCCGACACGTGGGTACCTCGATGATGATGATGATGATGAATTTGCTGATGGTCTCAGTATAATTTAAACTCTTCCTCCTGTTTCATTGATTGTAGCTTTAACCAAGCAGTTTTCCATTGATGAGAATATTTAGAAGATTTTCTGAAAAGTGTCTTTGTGTAAAAAGTGTAGCCGTGTGATCTCTGCTCCTCCGTCAGCTGCACAATGAGTGGTTGAGTAAGATCCTCTACCCTAAAAATCCCCTTTTCAAACATGCAGATTGACGTGTGGAGGATTCAGGGTGATGTCACCCCCCCATGTTGCACCGTCATGTTTCCACAGAAGCACAAAATGGACGAACTCATCTTTACGCGACACGAAGTTCCTCGGTTCTCCCGCACGCGCTGAAACAAAAAGGGTAGAAATCATCAGGTGCCGCCATATTGTGCTGTTGACATCATTAAGAGACAAACTGAGAGTCCTTTCCATTCCCTCGCTCACCTCTCTTTCCTTTCCCTTCCTTCGTCCCTCTCTCTTTATGGAATGCAGTCATGTGCTCTGGACTCTTCCTCACACACACAGACACACACAGACACACACACACTCTCTGTGCAGTATCACACACGGTGATGGAGAGCTGGGTGTAGCAGGAGGAGACACTGACTGAGCGTTAAAAGAGGAAAACACACCGACTGTGAGTTAATCCTCCACTTTGTTCTGACTCTGGATCAGTCCAGCGGCTCCTGAATCTCGTGCTCATTGTTCTGAACTCTTGTGGCTCCGCCTGATGAAAGAAACTCTGTTGTGGGCCACTGGAGTCGCACAGAGCTGCTTTTGTTCACGACGGACAAAGAAAGTAAGGAATTATTTCCTGCGTGTGTAAGGAACACGTTACACTGCAACAAAAACAGTTTTTAGAAGTTTAAAAGTGAATAAAGTAGACGAAAAATAGGTTAATAGTTGGTTTCGTGTGTTTCACTTTGATTTGTCTTCACGTCAGAACTTACACGTCCGTCACTTTCCAGTGGGCCTTGTTATTCAAAAGGCTGAGGGAGGTCGTCCCACACTGAGCGCACAGGCGCTGGACAGGAAAGGGAGAGGAAGCAGATGAAGGAGCTGACACGCTCTGTCCTCCAGGTCACTTCCTGCTGAGGACTGAGGTGGAAATATGGCAGAAACTCCCCAAGTTTCAAGCCCACAACATGTCCCAACATCTGGGGGGGGAGGAACGAGTGCAGAGTTATTAATCAGAGTTATTGTGGAGTCATTTCATCAGAGAGATCATTTCCTTCATGAGACGCTGCAGAGCAACAGAATTAGTTTTCGTTTACAGTTTTTACTGTGGCCTCATTGTTCGCTCTTATGCTGCAGCGTTTGAATCCACTGTGGTGTTATCATCTGCAACACAACACAACACACAGACACACACACACGCACTAACACAGGAACAATGGTCGCTTCAGCTTGCAGCCACGTGAACAGGTGCAGTAAACCCTCCAACAGACAGAGCGTTGATTGTCTGAACAAGGAAAGTGATGCAAAAGTCGACTTGGTACAGACGTGAGCACCAAACATTTAAAAAAGGAGGCTTCAGTTCACAGAATGAAATAAAAATGACTCGCTGTTGTTATTGTTGCCAGTTCAGAGAAAACTTTGAGCTTTAATCAACATGTTTTATTCACTTGAACGTGAGAAGTTAAATCCGAATAGCTGCAGTAGAAACGTCCCTCTCCTCTCAGCGAGAACACTTTTGTTATTTCTGTTTGGATTCCTGCAGCAGAGCGAGCGAGCGGAGCAGGAATTCAAAAGCTAAAAAAAAACTCAGAAAGCAACGCAACGTTTGGCTTTCAAGCTGTTTTCAATTTTCTACCTGCGCTGCGTGTGCGTGTGTGTGTGTGTGTGTGTGTGTGTGTGTGTGTGTGTCTGACGGAGGGAGACGCAGGCAGGACATTTTTTGTTTTTGCATCCAGGGAAAGTGGATTTAACTGTTAGTTTGCAGTTTGTGTAACAGCGAGACAAAGAATGTGTGTGGCTGTATAATGTGTGTGTGTGTGTGTGTGTCGCTAGAGGAGGAATGTTCTCTCTTTCTCTGATGACCAGTGACAGATGCCCTGCTTCAGGCGGGGCTAACATCTGTGTGTGTGTGTTTGTGTGTTTGGTTGTGTGTGTGTCTTCGTTTGTGTCGACATGGCCTCAAGGAATTGTGTGATGGGCCACCGCTCATAAAAGTGGAAGAGGGAATGAGTGAGAGCTGGAGTCGTTCTTTCTTCATGACGTCTCCTCTTCTGTCAGTCTGCTGGAAACAGAGCTTTAATAAACAAAGTCTAACTCATTTAAAAACTAAACTCTTAATATCAAGGTTTAATCAATTTATCTGGTTTGAACTTTCATTAGATTTTAAAGAACTATGTCAATAAAGGACATTTTTATCTGCTAATTAGAGTCCGACGGATTTATCTGTTGGTCGATGTGAGCTTTTCACAGACAATTCAGTATCGGCATCGTTCATATGAAAACCTTTTATTTATGTTACTGAATTAACAATGCAGAAAATATGTGCATTTATCTTTTCATATTACCTTAAAAATATACATTTTCTGAAATTCAACTTCTGTATATTTGGTTGTGGCAGTTTTCTTTTTATTAATAGTTATGTTTGATAAAGTTTGTGGTTAAAACGGTTTCTTTTTCATAATGATAATTTTTAAATATGTACAGTATTTACCGGCCGATACATCAGCTTCAGTTACGACTGTCTTCTCTGTGCTCATCGGTCATGGAGCTGGATCACGTGACGTGCAAGAGGCAGAATTTGTTAGTATCCGTAGAACTTAATGGAAGAAAAGAGATCTGTTCAAGTTGCGGCGTTTGCGAAGGTTTCGACAGCGTCACATGGTTTTCATCAGTGTATGAAACAGCGAAGAAACCTGATGTTTATAATTAGTTTTATAACCCGTCACATGAATAAAAGCTACAGTTTTGGCCACGGACACAAATAAAACACAAAACGTCCCCACATTTAGGTATGAAAAGGAAAAAAATGCAGTTTAACTGTGCGGTGTGACGACTTCAGACTGCAGAGGTTATTCATTTGTCTTTAATTATAAATAGAGAAGCAGATAAAACTGTAAAAATGTTGTTGGGGGTTGTTGGAAGGAACTTTATCGTGTGCAGAGCGGAGACGGATGCGACCAAACTCTGAAAGTATTCGTCTCATTAACTCATGGTGAGGTCCGCGATGACGTCTCTCGTCCTCTCTCTCTGTCCGTCTTCATTCTCTTTTCTTTCTCCTGTGTCTATTTCCAGCCGTCGTCCTTTATTTCTGAATTATCACGCATCAGCGCAGTCTGGCCCTTGAGAGTCTGATTTCAGGTGGCGAGATGGACGACCTTTCAGCGGCGGGGGAGGAGGCTTTGAGTGGTCGAGCTCAGCGGCGCTCGCCACTTATTCATGTGGTAATCGCCCTCTTCTGAGCTGTTGGGCGGTTCTGAATGAAAATGTGCTGTAGTGAGAACGGAATCAGAAAACTCAGCCTTTCTTCCGATGCTGCGTGGAATCGATCGATGGGGAAGTTGCGTGAAAAGTGGGGAGCCTCGATTCATGCAAGAAACTGAACGCTCGGATGTTCCTGATCTCAACAGAGGCTCCGCTCGTCAAACGGGTCATGAACGTGCCTTGCTCCAGGGCTGAAGGAAAAGTTGACATTAGCAGATTCGTGTCACACAGGTTACAAACAAAACCAGCTGCATTTGAATTCATATCTTTGGACGTTCTGTTACACGGTCATGCTGCTCGATGGAGGGTCGGCAGATAAACCTTAAAGCAACGCTATGTAACTGTCTCTGAGCAACAGCGCCCCCTGCAGCCACGCGTGGGGATTGATTCCATTAGGGCTCCGTGTCCCAGTGATGAAGTGGTTTTCATGTAGATAAAAAACAAAGTGGAGCTCTGACAGCGTCGTCCCACTCTCTGAACTGGAACACAACCGAACGCTACATGTTACCCATGATCCTCTGCTTCATATTTTAAAAGTTTCCTGCTGAATATTGGAGATAAACTCTGGTTTTTAATAACTTGTGTGTGTAAATATCTATGGCTACCTCATCGACACAGACACACACACACACACACACACACACACACTTTGATCTTCATACAGTGAGAAACCTGCAAACAGGGGTCTCCTGTTCTGACCGTGAATGAAAGTTTTGTGTCTAATTCTGCGAAAGAGACATCTAAACACACACACACACACACACACACACACACACACACACACACACACACACACACTGTAGTGGATGGCATTCCGTCATGCATTCCAGTTACATGAACAGCAGCGCTGACAGTCAGACCCTCAGCTGTGCCTGAAGGTCACTGGTACACACACACACACACACACACACACACACACACACACACACACACACACACACACACACAGTTGGTTTCATTAATGTAACTGGGCCACTGTTCATGTTCCTCTGTATATTGATTCATATTTAATGTGTTTGTTCGGGTGCGTCTGGCAGAAACCATGTGAAACAGGCTTGTGTGTGTGTGTGTGTGTGTGTGTGTGTGTGTGTGTCGTGTACAATACAATACAACATCCTGACACGACACAGTGTTCCCACATCATATTGAATAAAACCGGGCCTCAGATGTATTTAACCCATACGTTTGCCCGAGGTCTCTGGGCTCCGTCGTCTTGTTGGAGCTCAGTGGGTGTGGATCAGTTTTGGTTCCCAGCAGCAGCAATGGATTCAAAAGGGGAGCCTCAAACATCTGTAATCCATCATGGTGTTGATGGTTTGTTCAGTATCTTGTAAAATTGACCTTTTCTTTGCAAATGTCCAAGTCGCGACTCTTATTTCCCACCTCGTGTTTCCCAGTTGAGCCAGTGGTTGAGTCCATATCCTCTCTTTAGTTTGACCTAATGTTTCTCAGCGTTTCATTTCCTGTTTTCCCTTTGTCTTATTCTGCCTGTTTGTGCTCTCACAGCGTTCAGCAGCCGTTTCCAGTCCTTTTCTCGCTGCGTTTGTTTTTGCTGGTTCTGCTCAGGAAATAAATTTTCAGGTAGAAGTGATGAGGATTGTTTTTTTATTTTCCCCCCGAGCGTTTGAAGGCGTCTTGTGTTTCTGGAGGTGCTGAGGAACATGAGCAGTGCACTCTTTAGGAAACACAGAGAGAGAGAGAGAGAGAGAGATGTGTGTGACCACCTGTCGGGGGTTTATTTAGCCGCCATTGGTCGCCGCCACTCCGCCGCTTCTCATGACCTCGGGATGCCTCACATAGGTGACCTGTTAAACCCCAGTGTGGTGAATGTGGTGCGTGGGGGGAGTGTCACTTAACAACAGGAGCATCGCTGCAGCGACTCATCTTCATCTCCTCGTGGCCGACACTGTGGTTGAAGTAGAGATGATGACGTTGGGAAATTCAGGTGTGTGTGTGTGTGTGTGTGTGTGTGTGTGTGTGTGTGTGTGTGTGTGTGTGTGACCCGAGCCTCACCTCCTTCAGCTGTACAGTTCAGCTCTATTTCTTTATTCCCCCAGCTGACCTCTGTGACCTTGAGCTGACCTCTGTGACCTCTGACACTCTAAAAACACCCCAGCGTCCACCAGGCTCACTCGTCTTCGACCCTCGTTCCTTTGAAGGATCATTTTCTCGCTGATCACCCATCGCTGACATTATCTTTTTAATGCTGTGGCGCTTTCTTTTCTGCTGTGAACAAATGCAACTCCTGACATAAACTGTAAATAAAGATGAGGACGCGTCTCCTTTTCCTCCAAACTTCCTGAAGTTGTTCCGCTTGCGCCGACGACGTCATGTGGAGTCTGTGTTTGTAGGAGCTGCGGTTAGCAACGTCAGCTGTCAATCACTACTGCAGCTTCTGAAGCTTCTGAAGCCGTTTTCGGACATGAACTCCGGGGGATGTCCACAGAATGTCCCGCCGGAGACGCTCCGGAGAATGCCTGCAGCAGCTGACTCAGACATTTGCTCCGAGTTCAGCACAGGTCTGGAAGCAGCTAAATCAACTTTGTGCGAATAAAAATAAACTTCTAAAAGCAGGAATAACACTTAAATATAACTTTTGTTTTCTTTTAATTTTATGGGCAGCAGAAAACAAGCAGGCAGGTTGTTTTTTCTCACACAGCTTCTCTTCTGACTTGAGGTTAAGTGGAGCTGACGAGGTCCTCAGCCTCATAATACGGTTTGTTAGCTCTTGATTCAATTTGACGATTAGGAGTGATTTTCCAATCACCGCTGGACGAACGCCAGAGTGTTTTACCAGAACTGCTCCTCATCGGGCTGTTTGTCTTCATCGTCTGTCTGTGTCTGAAACCAGTGCCGGGGCTTCTCGTGCTGGTGGGAAATGTTTTGCATACGTCCCCTGTTGGAGAGCAGCGACGGGAAGTCACTCATCAGGCTCACGGGGGGGTAGAGGGGGTCGAGGGCTCTTGCTCTCCGCTGATAGGTCAACAGCGTCGTTGACCTGGTAAATCGGGGTAATTGGACCAATCGGAGCGACGGGTTAGCTGACGGGGGTGTGGTGGGGTCGACATTGAAAACTGAATATTTATGACGTATAGTAGTACAGTATCGTGAGGAATCAAACCCACAACCCTGGCAGTGTTAGTGCCTTGCCACCTGTGGAGCTACGGGCATCTTGTTGTTTTGAATGAAAACACAACTAATCAACACAGAAGATGCTCTTGAATATCAAATGATGCAGGCGATTAACAAAGAAGACAGAACATCAGTGCAGTAAAGTTACAGGTTTGTTCCTTTGTGTCTCCCATGGCAACCCTGCATCCAGCCCCCTGCACCTCCTCGGCTGCTGAGCGTCGTGCTCCTCACAAACCCAGGATCCATTCGGCGTCTGCGTCGTCCTCGTTTCAAGCGAACTGGGTCCGAACCGTCTGGCTGATGTCTCTCTGTCGTCAGGGTTTCTGAGTGTGTGGTTGGTTTTGAAATGAAAGGTTGTGTGGTTTGAAACTCTGTTGTGTTGTTACTGTACGAGAACATGTGATCTTTCACTCTCTGTCTGGGGAGTGATTCAGTTTGACTTCCAGTGTTTGATGAAACATCGCAGGTTCGAGTCCCACCTGCTGCACACCGCGCGGTTCACAGACGAGCAGAATGTCTCAGCGCACTCTCAATGTCTCTCTGCTGAATATTTCCCAAACATAAATATTCGCCACACCTCCTCCGCCTGTTTCAAAGTAAAAATCCATTCATTAGTTTTAACAAGGTTGTAATTGTTATAACTGCAGGACCAGATGTTGCACGGCTTCATACCAGAGTCCTGGCATTCAGAGCCTCTAACCAGAGGAAGTGCAGTATTCAAACCAGAAACCTCACGTGGCAGCTCGGCAGCAGACGCGCTCCCTGTGAGAACCAACAGATCGGCGATGCAGCCGTCTAGCGCTGTGCTTCCATTGGACCCTCCTGTCGTCACTCCCGGCTGACAAGGGTGACGGTGAAAAGTGACATAACGTCCATGCACGCGGCAGAAATGAGCCTGGAAAGAAATCCCACTTCTCACTGCTCGTTCAACCGAATACGTGGCGCCACGATTCAGCGGTGTTGAGCGGCGGGTGACAGACGCCATCGTTAATACGTTTTTCGATGTAAATCCCACTCGCCCCGGTGTCATCCACCAAGCCAGTTCGAGATGGTTGGATCGCTCTGAGCTTAAATGAGCTGGACTGCGAACGGGAAGGGTCGAAGGTTCAATCCCCAATAAACCCGACCCTTCCAGCCTCATTTATTTCCAGTCAGTCTGCAGCACTGGCTAACTGCCCAGACGACACACATGTAAATCAGCTCTGCAGCGGACGACTGGAAAGAAGATTTTTGCAGATTTTTGCAGCCTCTTGAAATAATTATGTTTTGATTTATTCTTTTTTTTTTTCATAGCAAGACCGGAGTTGAGCAGTTGGGTTGTTTCTCTTATTAATCCAGGTTCAGTGCCCTGCTCAAAGGCACGCGGACATGGTTTAATGTGCGTCTCTGCATCGCCGTGGACGTCACAGAAGCAGGAAGCAAAGAAAATAGAACAAATCCATAAAGAGAGAGAATGTTATTGGATGAGAGGAGGGTGAGGTCACATGGCAACCAGATTCCTAAAATGAAAAAGTCAAAAAGTCTGAATCTAAAATATAACCATACAATAAATATGTTTGATTAGAATTTAGTAGTATAGTATATAATTCTATAATTAGATGGAGATGTCCTTCTGCTTCCTTCCCTTGTCATCCTGCTTCCTTCCTTACTTCCTCACATCCGATCTCTCTCTTCTCCTCTTATCTTTACATCCTCTCCTTCCTTTCTTTCTTCATGTTTTACTTTCCCCTCATACCATCATTCCTTTTTATCTTATCATCCTTATTCCCTTTCTCTCGCTCACCCTCATTTGTCCTTACACTCCTCTAACAAGTCTTTCCTCCTCCCTTCTTTCTCCCTCCTTCCTCTGCACGTCTTTATTCTCTTCTTTTGTTTCCTTCCAGCTCGCATCACTCCTCACTTATCTGTATTAGGTCATATGCCTTGCTCGAGGGCAAGCTCAAAGACACTGGGGTGGAAACTGAACCTTCGGCACAGTGGCTCTAAAAGCAAGTTGTCTGGGTCTGACTTTGCAGAACGTTAGCAGAGGTGAATTGGATCACATAGCACTTTCATCTGAGTGTGTGTGTGTGTGTTTCAACTACCAATCTTCTTCCTGTGGCGCTGGAGCTCACATTCAGGGGTTAGGGTGCCGTGCGCTCCGAAAATCAAGCAAAACAAATGTTGTGGTTGAAAGTTTGTTTGTTGTCTAGTCGCACCATGACACACACACACACACACACACACACACCACACACAGACACACACACACACACACACACACACAGGCTAAATGCTGTGCTATTAATAGGAGTGTCAGGGTGACACAGTAATCGTGCGCGTTGGAGAGACATTCCTCCACACACACACTTCCACTCAGCACGTTACATAGAGGTGTGTGTGTGTGTGTGTGTGTGTGTGTGTGTGTGTGTGTGTGTGTGTGTGTGTGTGTGTGTGTGTGTGTGTGTGTGTGTGTGTGTGTGTGTGTGTGTGTGTGTGCGTGTGCGTGTGCTCATGATACCTGACTTGGATCCGTTTACTAACTGGTCAACTAGAACTTCAGTTTACTGGTTATCTGGTTGATGTAACGCAGTTAAATATGTAAAGTAAATAGACCTGAACTGAATAAACACAATAAGTGAATACAACTTGTTGTCGTTAACTGGGATTAGATCATGTGGTGTCCATAGCAACGAGCATCATCACTAGGGAGGACGGTCAGGTGGGACTTTCCTGAAACGCCGGGTTTCGTCACGAGTTAGAAATGTCTTCATCGTGTCCTGTGGACTCACGTGGGACATTTTACTGCGCCTGACTCGGACGTTGAGCTCTCACATACAGACCCGCTGAAACATGTCAGTGCAGGTCTGAAGGCAGCTTTTGTTGAAAGACGTTGTGTTAAACACGCAGGTCTTTGAACACGGCGCCAACTAGTGGCTGGTCGGGGCAATCGAGACACCTTTCGTCACATCGTCCATCTTAAATCAGGTCCGTGGCTCCGTCTGTCGTTCACCAGGACTTTACTTATTTACTTCTTCTACTGTCTGTCTGTACTGACAGACGGGTTCACCGGCCGACTCATCACGCCAAATGTTCACGTGGGCCACGCCAGGCTCGTCAGTGAGGCTCGTCAGCTGGGACACAGAGCTGTGATTTCCAAAATAAAAGATGGATCACACACACACACACACACACACACACACACACACACACACGCTCTCAGTGGACTCCTGACTGCTCTTGGGACCGACACAGTGTGTAGCCGCAGGGCTCTGGCGGTCGTCTGGATGCTGGCAGAGAGTGAAACATGTGACTCAGCGACTCGTCAGAGCCGGCTCTCTGTTCTCCGAGCAGCCTCGGGGAGCAACACATCTCAGAGCCAAGCCCTGAGTAACACACACACTGCATGGGTCTCAGTCCGAACACACAAGATGCGACGCCCGTTTAACAGAAAGGATCGGTCGGAGATTATTCTACTTACTTGTACCGTAACAGAAGTCAGTAAATTTACAAAATGAAGTGTGAGCTCAGGAACCTTCACGCTCTAAACTCTAAACTGTGATGTTTCCTTTCGATGAGGATCTAGTTCAAAACGTGGCGGATTGTGTTCGTCGCCCTCCATTAAAAAACATGACGTGACCCTGGCCAGAAGGCGTGAACCCAGGGTCATGGGTTCACGCCTTCTGCTGCCGCGCTTCTCTTTCTGCACACGTGTGCACAGCAGAGATGACCGACTCTGTTTGCATAGTGAGACTGAATCTGGATGGTGTGTGTGTGTGTGTGTGTGTGTGTGTGTGTGTGTGTGTGTGTGTGTGTGTGTGTGTGTGTGTGTGTGTGTGTGTGTGTGTGTGTGTGTGTGTGTGTGTGTGTGTGTGTGTGTGTGTGTGTGTAGCTGGGTTTCTGTGAAACGAGAGGGAAACTACAGATTTTGTGCTAAAATGGCTTAAATATGATTTTTTTTAAATTTCTTTCTGTTGCATTTAAAGAAGGAGATTCATAAGTGAGACTCTGGCATCACACAACAGACACATTTAGTTTGACCATATGTTGTTTTAGATGAGATTTATTCTGTTGCACAGAAATCCCCGAATTCATCGTGTCGTGCACGTCTGAACATTCACCAAACACACGCCTGGTGGAATCAGGGCTTAAGAAAAGCAAATTGTTGTGAATGTTTGAGAAATATGTATTAAATCGGGACATTTGTTGCTGACACCAGAACTATGTCGGTCATTTATGATAAACGTGCAGAGCTCGTCGACCTCCAGGGATATTTCTCCGTGGTCCTTGTGCACTTTGTGGATTTTTCTCCGTCAGTGTATCATAATTGACTGAGCGCTAATTCCCTCTCTGGTGGCCTCAGCCTGCGCTCTGTGGGTGACACCGTGACCCAGCACAGTGATCATTTATTTCAAACTCATATTTTTAATTAATGCTGCCTCAGTTGGTGCTGTGATGGATGTGTCCCGGTCGCACGGATGTCAAATGGTCATAAATCTCCTCGGAGAGCAGTTATTCAGCCGCCGCTGAGCAGCGCCGCGTCGACAGTGTCACCGTCCATGTGCATTTATTCCATCCTGCTTGTTTTCTATGATTTGTCTTCCTTACATAATCCCAACAGTCACAATCTGGAGCGATGTTGTGTTTTTTTTTCAATGAAACCCGAGTGGGCCTCCAGGCAGCAGCTGCAGGCCTATGTTTGGACTCGTGCATTGTTGTTCCAAGTGAACTGAAGTATTTAAGGAATGGCTCTTTTCTCACTGGATGGCCATTTTTGGTCCAGAGTCATCTGGTTCGGAGCCGGTCCTCAGTTGTGTAACGGCACGAAACTGCCTCGGCTGCTTCTGCTTCCACTGTGGAAACTGGACTGCAACCATGAAGTTATTTAAACCCACACCAGACAATAGTTTTCATATTTGAATCAGCGAGGGGCCTTTTAGTGACTAATCCACAGATATTTATCACTTATCATTACACTTTATCAGCACTCCCATGAAACGAAAGGTTGTGTGTTGTCCAAGTGCGTTGTGGTTCCACTGCTTGGCTTGTGTTGTGTGTGGTAGAAGTTGAGAAAATTGTGATGACGCAAACATGATCACAAACACCAAAATGAGGCGGCTGGTGAACCTGGAGTGTGTTCATCTGGTTGTGGAGTTTATTCCTTGTGTACTTCCTTTACACTTTGCATGCTGTTGTGTTTCCTGATAGAGAAACTTGGATGTTGTTGTTATGATGATCGACAACACAAAGTATGATTGCTTGTGTTCTCGGTGGAGAAACGTTGGACCAGTGCGATGACAGAAACTCATCGGACTCGGTGCGGAGACACAACATGGAGTCTTCGACGGAAGTCAACAAATACTGGCTGGAGGCTTAATCCTCATCGAACGATCGGTGACGGGCTCCGAGATTGACAGAGCTAAAAGTAAAGTGAATATTAGACATGCATTCTTCAGACGGACACAAACAGCTGCTCTGTGTTATTTAATTCAGTGGATTTGGCCAAAAAAAATGTAATGAATGAAACCCTTCAAAAGGAAACAGGAGCTCAGAGTTCAGCGCAGGGGAAACCTGCTAAGTCCAGAGAAATATTTCAGGATCACCAAACTGATGAATCTATTTAAAGAACTCAACCAAAGTCACACAAAGCTTTGACCACTTTGATTTTCATGGCTGAACCAAGCTATTGCATTAACAGGATTTCCGTCACTGTGAATGACCGGCGTGAAGGAAAAGCCCAGACAAGGCATTAATCTGGATTAGCATGGTGCGAGTGCGGCGGAGCCTCACTCGTGTAAAGTGGAGAATAAACTCTGCAGTGTCGGCTCAGGTAATCACAGTGGAGCGGGAAGAGGTTTGTGTTTTGTTACCTCACATCACGGCTGAAGGAGCTCGGAGGCTGTGGGAGCCGCTCAGTCGATTTAAAAAAAAAAAGAGGAAGTTGGTCTTTGGAAATGTTTCCACATAAAACTGGGACTTGTGATGATTTGTTCAATATCTGTCCAGTGAATAGTTGTTGTTTTTTCACTCGTCCCCGTCCCCGTCTGTCTGGACTGTTGTCTGGGATTATTTTCCCCAAGTCCAGTGGAAATATTATTGAAGACGTGCAGTTTATTGCCAATAGTGCTGCTCGGTAGATGCCATTAGCCGAACCCCTTTGTGCAAAGACAAATATATTCAAACCCACACACACATCTGACTCACTGGTCATAATCCAGAACATATTTCAACCAGAAGTCGTCAAAGTCCAGTTTTCCTCTGACAGTGTTAATATCTCGCACATCTAGACCAGAAATCAATGTCAATACTTGGAGTGGAAACTAAACCTACATATACGCTGTAGTGCCTCAGAACAGTAGTCTACGTCATTATGCCCAACAAGGAGGTTATGTTTTCACCCCTGTACGTTTGTTTGTTTGTTTGTTCGTAAGAGAGATTATTAAAAACACAACTGAACGTTGGGGTTTGGAACCAAAAGGCACCGGTTCCTACACAGCTGGTTCCGAACAGACCCGATCACAGCGCACATTCCGGGGCCTGATCTCTCCGCGGTCCATTGTGAGAAAGATTTTTTGATATTTTCTTAATTTCCCAGGATATAATGAATGGATCTTGATGAAAATAGAAAAATCAGGCACTGGTATCTGTGAGTGTATTGAATCTAACTGTTGGGACTCTGCGGAGGTTTGTGCTCTACTGCCGTTCTGTTAAATAAGACCAACAATAAGCTTTTAGATGATACCTGAAAAATGAGGCGTATGAAAACACTAATTTTGCACGAGACGTCCAAGTTCTGCTCTCGATCAGAACACGGTCGAAGTGTTCAGACGCTACTGAACTGGACTTTCATCCCAGAGGCTTTCTCACTTCTCTTCTTCAGAACTGAAGAGAAGTGGCGTCTTCGATATCAATCATTTTGCAGACGTGTTTTACGATGTTCGCCGTCCTTACTGCCGCAGCGTTGTCGATATTTTTGATGTCTGATGGAGATTAACGACGGCATCTCCTCCGCATAAAGCTTCCAGGCAGCTGAAGTGTCCGGCATCACTTCTTCACATTGCTTGATATCTCATCTCGCAGTGAAACCCCGCTTTTCGTTAATGTCATCACAAAAGCTGCCAGACGCACATCGCTCCTATCAGCACTCCTCAGGACCTGCTTGCTCTTCACTGTGAAACTTTGCCGTTCAGCTTTTCTTCCCCCTGTCGCTCTCCGCCTGTGATTGATGCCTGACACCGAAGCCAGACGGAGGCCGGCCAGACTCGACTGCATCGCTGGCTGCTATCGATTCTTTTTCACTTAAGCCATAATGAAGTATTGGTCAGCCTCAGCGAACGTCAGCAGAGCTCCAGCGAGGCAGCAGGTGAGCGGAGCCTCGAGACACTTGACTTAATTACAGCCGGTCCTCGTGTATTCAGCTTCTCTTTGAGCTGCGCTGACGGCATTAGTGAAGCGATGCTGACGGCGGAGGAAGGAAGATGGGAAATGTGCTGCAACTGATAAGGAAATAAAATATAAAATGATTTGAGTCTTTATTCATCCTCGGAGGGAAATTCACCCGTGAGAGCAGAAGCGTGCGGTCCAGAAAAGACGAACTCTAACAGATTCAAAACAAGAAATGACACAAGTCGAAAATGAGCACATGTTGCTGGAAGTGGAAAAGGACTGTGACTCCTGGCCTAATGTACTCAACTAAGGTTGTTTTCTGCTGGCGACAGTTTGAGAGATGTTCTTCAAAAAAGGTTCCGCATCTCAGTCAGTGTGGTTGTGATGTTTGGGATTCGTGAGCATCCTCCTTGATATGATCTGGATAGTTGAGGACACAGAAGCAGCAGGTTGATTGTGTCCATCAGCTGCTGCACTGGGCAAAGCAATTAAACGTGTCTCTACCTGCTCAGCCTTTTGTAGACGTCGGAGAACAAAGTGTCTGCTCATTGGCTCGGATGGAAATGCTCGTGTTTTGCAAAATAAGCAAACGAGTGAGAATTTACCGATGCAGAAATTTGAAACTCAAGTCCCACCGCACGTCTGCACAGGGATAATATCACATCTGATTCTCCAGCTACAACGCCGGAGAGCCTGTTCATGTTGGGATACATATCTCACACACACATGCTCCTTTAAAACACATGTTTGTGCAAGAAAAACTTCATAATTGATTACGTGGTGTAAACAAAACGTGCCGCCTGTCAGCTGTTACCCAGGAAACCACCTGCGCACTGACTCTGAACCACAAATCTGTATCTGTCCGGTTTCCACGCCCACGTCGATACGATACACCTGTGATGAGAGGTGTGGTCGGTGGAGCAGGTTGTGTTGACTGGAGCGTAAAAACCACACCGCCACTGTTTTCTATAGCGTTTGTGGAGCAGGCAGCTGTTTAAATGACACACACCTCCAACAGATTGTTGTGAGCTTCACTGCACGTTCGTGTTTATTCTGCATAAGACGTTCAACTTTCCAGTTTGATGACGGAACACCAGGCTCCTGTGGGTTGACTCAGTGAATTGAAATAACCATCGTTCCCACTCTGAACGCTTCTATACTGTCATTAATCGGCAGGTTGAGGAGTCACTGGCAGGAGCTGAATGGAGGGTTTACGTTGATGTCGTACATCTGACGTGAACTTTGGGTTAAGCCAGCATGGTGCCTCACACAAAAGGTGCTTCGCTCATATCTCGTTGCTGACTCTTTGGCTACGTTCAACTACTATTTGCTTCCAGATGGCGAGGTTTATGACCATTACCGCAGCCAGCCACCAGGGGGGAAAACCCTTCACTTTTAGGGAGCTGTCATGTCATCAGTCTTTATTATACAACCTGCAGAGACAACGATCTGCTTCCTGAAGCTCCCCTGGACAGAATTAGGTTTTAAAGATTGTTGGCTGTCATTTAATTTCTGCTGTTGTGATGTAATGTTGTGATCACGTGACCATGAGGCTGTGAGGAACAAACCTAAACATGGTCAAAGCAACTTTAGGACGTCAAGAACTAAATCCAATCATCTGTGGTTTGGAAAAGTTAAAGGAATTGGTGTCATTTCTCATTTGCTTCTTTCCAGCTGTCTTTTTATGAGGGGGTTTCCTTGAGTTAAGTGTCATTTACCTCCAAACAGGTGATTGGTGACCCACCTGTTTCCTTGTGCGTTGTCAGATTGTGTCCGGGCTTCAGGGTCAGAGCTGTTGCTCTCTGCTGATGCAGCCGGCAGGACTCCATTCCCTCTTAAATCCTGGGAAATGTTGACCCTGTGTTGGTCCGCCTGAAGGAGATCCAGCTCTGAGCACACTGCCCATAAATGGACACAGTGAAAGGAGCGGATAGCAGCGAGGGACGATTAGGAAAAAATGTGGGGAAAAAGGTGTGCGAGGGCTGCGACGAGGTAAAGAAAAGAGTGTGAACATTTAAAACGAGAGACCGTAAAATGAGACGGAGAGATAAAAATAGAAGACAATGGAATGCAAACGAAATCGTAGACGTGAGTGAGCGAGGGTCTGTCGGCCAACACAAACACAGGGACCGCCGAAAGAAAAGGAAGCGACTTTCAACAGAAACTGAGACGAGTGTAAACGGTATCCTCGAGTGAACCGGAGGGAGAGTCTCTTAGTCAGAGGACGGGTTTATTCATTTTGTTTACTCACTCCCAGGGACACAAAAATCAGAGAGGATTTTTTTTATATTTCCATGCATTCTTGTTGGCTGTCAAATCCTGGCGCCTACATTACCCACAATGCAAGTAGGGGCTAAAAACTCTGTAACCCCAAGATTTTCCATTGATTAGATGTCACACGGTTTCTCTTGAGACACTGAACGCTTGAAAGACCAGTGCGCTAGAGATGCTCTGAAACCGATACCGGCTTCGGAAACGTGTCCAATACTGCGTCCAAAAATGCAGGCGAGTAGGCAAATCCATCTATGATCCAATAACAGTATATTATTTTCTCACAGATAAAACTGCAATTTTCTTTTCCCAGAATTCTCTTCTTCTTTGCCACTCCTTCTGACAGTGCGGAATTTGCATTTATTATAAATACTTTCATATATGGTCTCAGCCTTCTGCACGTGTGTATGTGCATAGGCTGCATTTTTGGCTGTTTTTGTGCAGGGGGGGTGCATATTGCTTGGGGGTATTTCTTGGGCTCAGTGTGTGTGTGTGTGTGTGTGTGTGTGTGTGTGTGTGTGTGTGTGCGTCCGTCCAGGCCAGAAGGGCCCCGTCACCCTGAGTGGAGTGTGAGGTGAAGTGACAGATTTGGATCAGCAGGGACACGGGACGTCGCAACTGTGCCACGGTTAAATAATGCAGCAGATCAAAATCACGCACCTGAATTATGGAGACAGAGCGGCGGCGTTCCTGGGGAGCGTTTTCCTGGTGACACCGTCTGTGTCTGAGGACTCGGGGCCAGACGCCCAGACAGCAGCCCCTCAGACGGTCTGCAGGTCAGTCAGGGAGCGACGGCGAGCTGCCAGGGAGAGCGCTCACCACCCGTCGGATTCTGGCTCATTCTGCAGGTAAAGGGTTGAAACCTGGACTTCTGTTAATATAAACTGTAAACAGGACACTTTGGCAAAAGGGGACAAATTAGAGCTGGTGCAGTTTTGTTCATCTATTCAAGTTTTTATGTTTAGTGATGTTTTTCTCAGTCATTGTTCTGAATTGAATAGAATAGAATTTTTGAAGTGTTGATCAGACAAAACAAGTCTTTTAATAGATGTCGCTTTTGCCTGTGGAAAATTATAGCAATTACTTTTCACAATTCTTCTGACTAATAATGGAAGTAATTATTATTTGCAACCCCAGAACAATGAAAGTTAGAATGTCCGGGTTGTGAAAAGTCCCTTCAGCTGGCGTTTCAAAAATAGCTTCAGTATTACAAATATGTAAATTGGTTAATACGATTCTGTTGCTTTGCTCATGTTCTAATAATCTGCCTAGTCTGCATATTTAATAAGTCAGTAATAACATGTATTAAATCTTGTCTGCGTGAAGAAGAGCTGACAAACACAAAGCCACGAGTTACCACGTAGAAAAGGCTCCTTTACTAGAAAGTGGCACGGAGCTCGGAGAGTGCGTGCTGCCGACGGACAAAGAATCGCTGTCATGGCGTTTCCCAGCGGGATTGTGGGAGATGTAGTCTGAGAGGAAAACAAGAGCACTTTCCAGTTTCCACTGCTGGGATATGTCGCTAGAAGCTCTGGTTTGAATCAGTCATGCGTTTTTTTTTTTAATGATTTAATATTTACAGTCGTTCTCTGAGCCCCCCCCCCGAAAGGATTTTCACTGTAGATTTATACGTAAATAATTTTCTTTAATTTCTTCGGGAAATGCGTCAGTGAATAAAAAAAAATTGCTGATGTACTGGTGTTATTTTTTAATGTGTTCATTCACTCAGGAGTGAGTGAGGGGAAGCAAATGGGGAAATGATTGTGACATGCTGCACCTCCAGCCTCGCACACTTCCCACTGCTGCATCCTGTCTTCACACTTCCACAAACTGACAGTCGCAGATAAGACTCTTAAAGTGTGTGTGTGTGTGTGTGTGTGTGTGTGTGTGTGTGTGCGTGTGTGTGTCCGTCCAGACTGACTTATTTCTGCTGACACCTGATTTGTGAAGTGTGGACTTCCCTGCTGCAGCTCTGGCTTTCGAGGCCACATTTCCGTATCAGGCAGAGATTGTAGAAATATCAAAATGCGTCATTAGACAAATATGATGCAACGTTTGACTCCCGGGACGTTTTCTCTCTGAACGTCTGAAGCTTCGTGTTTGTTCCATAGTTTCATTTGATCGGTTTAGTTCTGGTTTCACGTTGTAATTTAGGGACTAAAGAATTATGTCTGACATACGTACGTCCTGTCGTCATCACCTACGTGGGCGGAGTCTACCTGTACTTGTGATTGAAAGTGTTGATTTGACATTAGCTGGTTTATGACCGCGTTTTATCACCAACCAACAAACAACATACACACTATAGTTTATATCTGACTGTTGCATCTCCAACCGTTTCCAAATTTTACTGGTGAAAGAAAACAAAAGCTCTTGTGTCGCTGTGTGTGTGTGTGCGCAGTTTCTCCTGCGTGTGTGTGTGCGCGTGTGTGTGTGTGTGTGTGTGTGTGTGTGTGTGGTCTGGATGGGCGTGGACAGCATCTGTCAGATATCGAGGTCGGACGGAGACGCAGAGAACAGGGAACTCTCTGGAGATCAAAGGAAGGATGAAAGAGACGGCAGCACAAAAGGTGGAGACACCGAAGAGAGAGGAGGAGCGGCAGAGAGCGAGCGAGGTGGACCGAGACAGACAGAGAGAGAGAGAGAGAGGGAGAGAGAGGGAGTGGTGAGAGGTCCCCGGTGTGGAGATGAACCCGGCAGGAGGAGTTGAATGCTCTGCTGGACGGGGATTTGTTCCAACGTATGTTAGTGCTGTTTCAGACGGCGTGAAAGATTGATGGAGATGAAAAAAGAGGTCTGTCTAGTGGCCTGGGTGGGACGCTCTGCTCCGATGGACACGCTGCTGGTGCAGGACAGAGCTGGGAGGAGCTGAGCTGGTCCACATCCTGTAGATTGACACTGTCCAGCAAGGTGAGACAAAAGAGGCCTGAAAAACTTTGACGAGTGCACGGACCGTGTCTGGTTCTCTGATGTTTCCTGTTCCGTCTTGCTGCTGCAGTGGAGGCGGTTAAAGTTCAATCTGCTCCAATGGTGTCTCGTCCTCTCTTGTAATGTTGCATGACTGAAACTGCAAGTGGTGGGAGAAGTATTCAAGTACTTCTACCAGCGGTGGTGCTGCGGAGCGTTGTTCATATGGGTGGATTAGTCTTGTTTTCCCTGTTTGTTTGACTGTTTGTTTGCATGATGACTCAAAATCTACCAATCCCATTTCCATGAAGCAAATCCTCTGCATTATTCAGACCCGCCTGAGACCCGGGCCTTAGCTTGAGCGGGGGTGTAGTTCTCCTCAAAAATAGATACGTTTTTTAATTGTTAACCATTCATTTATTTGATTCAGGGAGATAATTCCTTATCTCTTTGGTAGAAACCCTCTTGTTCCTTCTTGGGATTCAGAAGATCAGATATGTGTCACTGATTTGCTGAGCAGTTCACAGGTCGGTGCATAATTGTGTTTAGAGTGAAATCACCAGATGTGACGGATAAAGATCACTCTTGTTTTCCAGTGATTTAGATGTGGATCTGCTGTCGGCAGCGTGAAGAGGTGGCTCGCCGCTTTGGCCTCCATGTTGAATGATGCATTGTGGGAGAGGGTGGTTGGAGCAGGGGGGGGTGCAGGCACAGCTGTTCCTGGAGGTGCATGACGGAGGAGGAAGAGGATGTGCTGTGTTTTACAGTAGCAAGCAGAGAGTGCTGCGTGATGGGAATACCACAAGTTCCTCTGTCAGTCCGTCATGACCGTTCAGAGGACCACCTGCTGGTGGGAATACAAGCCACGGGTTTATCCATCCATCTGTCGGTGGAGCGCTTTGTGTTGTTGTTGCTGTTGTGGTCAACATTAGTTCAACATGACAACAAGTGCAGGAGACTGGACGCGTGACGGCAGAGTTGTTATCTGTCCCTGAGTTGTTATCTGTCCCTGAGTTGGTATCTGTCCCTGAGTTGTTATCTGTCCCTGGGCTGTCTGAACTCTCTAAACGCCAGGAAGTGCTTTGTGGTCGGGCTCGTTCTTTGCCGTGAACTTGCTGTGTTCTTAAGTTTTGAACTTCGTCTCCATGCTCACTGACTTCGTCCCAAATCTGAAAGTGAACCGACTTGAACTGCTCAACGTTTTATTTATTTACTTTTATCCAAACAGGCACAGACCACCTGCACAAGGAGCAGAGACACAGGAAATACACCGCACGTCAGAATAGTAATTTATTCTAATAAAGCAGTGGTTCCCGGAGTGAGGTTCAGCCCTCAGGTGTCTCCTCGGTGAAGGGCGACCTTGCCCGAGCCGCCGTGAATTGATTTTCCTGTTCCGCTTCGTTCTCCCCTGATGGACGATGGCTTTCGATGGACTGATTTTGCCGCTAACAACAGCTAACAAGGCTAATCCCCTGCACCGCTCAGTCATTATCATGCGGCAGCTACGTCGCTGCTGCTGCGTTCTGCTGAGTCACTGCTGCAGCTGAAGGAGAGAACAGGTTTGGATTTGGTTTTACGGTGAAGCAACTTAAACTCCACTCAGCTGTTTTTATCTGGCAGGTGATTAACCCTCCTCGCATCTGTGCTACCATGGCAACCGAGTTTCAGTATTTGATTTTATTATATTGAATAGCTTTTAGTTTTAAGGAGCTGCTGTGATATTTGTTGTTGAGGTGACGGAGACATTATGTTTTAGAGTTTACGTCCGTCTCATTCTTGTGAACGTGATCATTCTTCAAATTTGGTGCAAGCTTTTAATTGGACTGATCAGATCGTGGTGGTCCTCCACCTTTCAGTCAGGCTCCACCCCCCCGGTCCTCAAAAAACCAAGATGGCGCTGGACCAAAAACGGCAGCTCACAAACTACTGGATGACTTGATTTGGACGGACAGCGAACCTCGTCTGTTGTTATCACTCCACCTCTCACACGTGTTTGTTTCGTGCACTCATGCTTCTGTTGCAGCTGTAGAGCAGCACATTAGTTTTCTATTTAAACAGACTGAGATAAATGCATTCCTCCATCTAACTCTTCAGCTGTTCTGCGTGTGATGTATTATCTTTGTCGGTGTCGTCCAAGTAGAACAACGACATCTGTTCCCACGTCGAAGGACTGTAGGGATTTGCTGCAGAGTAATGGAGAGATGTAATGTGAGACGGAGGTTACAGCGGTACAATGGAGACACGTTCTTGTACAGTCCCTGCTCCTGGTGGACCTCCGCCACACATCGCGTCCTGGGACAATCCCTGACTGGAGCTGCTGAGGCGGCTCCACGCGCTCTCTTAGCTCTGCTGGGTTTCTCCCGATGCCGTGTGAGTGTGGGAGGGGTCGGCGGGTGTCGTATCCCCTTGAGGTCCAGTGTCGGATATGCTGAGTGGGCCACTGCTGTCATAACCACAAACAGCAGGCTTTTCTACATCGGATAATAACACTCCCTGCTGCGTGGATTCGAGACAGATTCATGGGAGTAGAAAGACTGGAGGGAAATTCAGTCTGAAATATTATTTTTTCAGTAAGGGAAGTCGATACAACACTGAAATGTAGAGCTGACACATTTTGTCCAGCAGGCAAACTGACACCGTTAAAACGTTGTGTTTACGTGCACTTCAATTATCAGGTTACTCTGTTTCCTACAACAACCTGATTACAAGTCTGTGCTTTTTAATGGGGTTTATAATATGCATGAAAAATACACTGTGTGTGTGTGTGTGTGTGTGTGTGTGTGTGTGTGTGTGTGTGTGTGTGTGTGTGTGTGTGTGTGTGTGTGTGTGTCTCACCCCACACTGTTTTAATGGAGTTTAAACTCCTCTTTATGGACTAGAGACTTCCTGTTGTAGCCTCCGCTCAAATTGTGTGTTTCATTAAATGTTGCTGAGCTTCGGTGTCGATGATCACCCCCAATTGAATGAGCTTTCTAAAAGTATGAAAATTGTCTTTGTTGCAGATGTTTGCTGACGCTTCAAAGTGTCTCCAACATTTAAAGCTACGATATGAAGATTAAAAAGCTGAGAAATGCAACCTGCATCATAAGAGACTTTCAGTAGCATGTTTGAAATGTGGGAACTTTCACGAAGAATTTTTTTGTAAATCTGTTAAACTAATCTGAACTCAGTAGGGTAAGGGTCAGTGGGCTTAATGTTGTGATGGGTAAGTGACCGAACAATACACAGCAGAACATACAGAGATATACGATTACAGACCACGATCAAAGCAAATATCTCACTTTCAATTTAAGATCAAAGACGTTTATCAAAAAAAAATACACAGGGCCAAGATGGGAGACGTGAAACCAGAGCAGCAGAAATCTGGTAAGACAGAAAAGAAAGAAAGACAATAATAGGCTGGCCTGTCGTGTGTGTGTGTGTGTGTGTGTGTGTGTGTGTGAGTGAAGCCAAATCTAAAATAGGTGGTGGTTGGTCTTATTCTGACGGCCTGTTGTTACAGTCTGAACCGCAGGATGTCAAAATACAGATTTTATTGTGCTTTGGTGTAAAATGAGAGGCCGCTCTGCTGCTCAGCAATGTCCTGTGGTCTGAAAGTGTCTGTCTCCGTCTGTGGGACTCTGGGAGTTGTATGTCTATTGTTGAAGTTGACAAGCATTTAACTTCCCCGTTAAGCGACGGCGAGGACGGGCGGTCTTCCCTGCCTCTGTGTTTGTGCGTCTCTTTCTCTCGCCATCGGCTTGATGCAGAAGTGTGTGTGTCTTACCATGTGTGTGTGTGTGTGTGTGTGTCTGTGTGTTCTCATCAGGATGTGTGCGTCCTGACTGGGTCGGCCTCTCAGTTCCCCTCTGCCTTTTTTTCCAGCATCCTGTTTTCACACATACGTAACGCACACAGACACACAAACACACACCTGGGTCCTCGTTCCTCCAGAACTTTAAAAACATGTGGAAAAGAACGTAGACTCCGGTCTCTCAAACGACCAGCAGGGGGCGACTCCACTGGTAGTTTCTATAGACGTCTTTGAGAAAATGACTTTATAACGTCAGTAAACATAAAGGGGTTTATGTCTCGGTCTCTAGTTTCAAGTCTTCTTCAAACAGCTGATGTTCATTTAGTGAATTATGATCATTAAGAGTCAAACAGACCATAAAGCACCGGATGTGTTGGGGGGGGGGGGTGGATACCACAGTGTGATTGACAGCTAGTCCTGTCCAATGGGTGCAAGTGTAGGTGGGTGTGTCCTCGAGCGCACAGTCAGGCTCCACCCCCCAATCCTCCAAATGTGGTTACTTCTGTTTTTTTAAAAACAAGATGGTGCCGGACACAATGTCAAACTGAGGCTCCAGAACGACAGCTCATCACCGTGGTTTGTTGTGTCATCAGAATCGGTTCTGGGCTACATGATCATGTGTGGGCTCTGTGACTGTGTGAGGATATATGGGTCTTTCTGGGTTTTTATATGTCTCCGCGCCAGTGACACCATGTGGCCGGAGGCATCGTGTTTTCAGCTCGTCCGTCTGACTGTCCCCCTCTGTGAACATAATATCTCAAGAACGCCTTGAAGGAATGTCTGACGCATACCAGGCCTACCAATACCAACTAATGACCCTTTTTAAAAAAATGTTCAAATGCTGGACATTAAAACGCAGCACAGTGTCGGCCTGATGGAGGAGAGTGAAAACACCACCTGTCGATGCAGCAGTGATGACGGCGACGAATACGTTGTGTTCTGCAGCTTCTGCCTCGCAGATGG
>NC_061493.1:23563328-23588556 GCF_022539355.2 Hippoglossus stenolepis | reverse complement strand
TATCATGTTAACAAGGAAAGAAGAAGAAAGATGTGAGCAGCTGTTTTATAGAACAAGTTTCCTGCGATGCCTCGAAGACGCTTCATTTAAAGTGATCGACCCGAGGACCAGAACTCCTCCACTGCAGTGTCTGAGCAGTGACGTGTTTCTGATTCATATCGACTTCCTCTGATGAGCCGGTTATATTATAGCAGGTTGAGTCCAGGAAATCCATATAAATCCCTGTGATTTCCAGAGAACATGAAACATCCCAGTCTCAATCAACCTCATCACAGAGCGGCGGTGTCGTAATGTGCTGGAGGAATTGACCCCGTGACCCAAATCCTCCCCCACCCGAGTCAGTGCAGCCTCATCACAAGATGGCCGACCGGACGGGGGACTTTCCTCGCACGTGTAGCTCAGTTTGTCTGTGGCTGGGGACACTCGGGAAAAGACAAATTAGCGTTGTAGAGAAGTGGCGGCTGAAGTTTGAGTTCTGGATCTTGGCTCTGGAGTTTTTAGGGATTAAAGTTTCCACCTGCGTTCTTTTCTTTCACTGTCGATCCGCAGTTTACCAATTTCAAACTTGCTTATTTCCCCATGTAAACCCTTTTTACAACACAGCAGGTGTTCACAGCAGAAAACTAATGGTAATCATTTGCTTCCTCACGTGTTCCGTGGTGCCGCACCCAAAGGTTATTGTTGGTCACTGCTGAAACGCTCCTGCAGTCAAATGAAATGCAAACAGTCCCGGTTGACGTTGTCTTTCTTCTCTTCCAGCGGCTGTGAAGTGAGCACTGTTCAATGTTACAGTTTTATCGCCTGAAGCAGTGAGTGGACATGTGTCCCAGTCAGACAACTTTATCATTTTAACATTCATACTTTTATTATCAAACGTGATTATCACAATATTAATTTCCCTCCTCGCCACTGTTGGCAGTTATCACCATAGTGACCGGGAAAGGTGGGACTTGCATATCCCAAGCAACAGGAGGCCGGGGATGTGAGGGTAAACCTTAAAGGGGAAGTGTGTGTGTGTCTGTCTGTCTGTGTGCGTGTGTGTGTGTCTGTCTATGTGTGTGTGTGTGTGTCTCCTCTCTCACCTCACTGTGAAGTCCGCCGACAAACAGACCGATTTAGTTTGTTTTGCTGATGTCACCAGGAAACGTGTTTGGGCAGGTTGGACCGTGCTGACTGAGGGGAGGGGGTGTTGTTGTGTGTTCTGTTAACACAAACACACACACACACACACACACACACACACACACACACACACACACACACACACACACAGATAGAACTGAGGTGACGAGGTAAGGTAACTCCTTCCAAGACCATAGGCAGTGTGTAAATATTGAAGTAATTGTCAGCCAATCCACTGCTGTGTGTGTGTGTGTGTGTGTGTGTGTGTGTGCGTTTGTGTGTGTTAACAACAAAGGCAGCATCAGTAGCTAAATGTCAGCAGACACCTTCAGCCCTTTGTGTTCGCAGAGGAGGTCGACCTGCTCCTCGTTTGAAACCAATAAGCTGCTTGTGTTCCTTATTGTGTGTGTGTGTGTGTGTGTGTGTGTGTGTGTGTGTGTGTGTCTGTGTGTGTGTGTGTGCGTGTGTGTGTGTGTGTGTGTGTGTGTGTGTGTGTGTCCGTGTGTGTGCGCTGCCAATGGGGAATAAGCAACCAGTGTTTTCACACACTCGGCGGCGGGGACGGCCACAGACCGGGCTCGTCTGAGAGGAGCATGAGTTCGACTGCTGTGTCTGTTTCTTATTCCTGCTGCCTGTTGGCGTGATGCTCGGTGAGTAGAGGGAGGACGTGCCAGATATCAGCTCTGTGAGTGTGTCTGTGTGTGTGTCTGTGTGTGTGTGTGTGTGTGTCTGTGTGTCTGTGTGTGTGTGAGAGGTGATTTTCCTCATCTAATTAGCCTTATTGGAAAATTGTCTCACTTCTTTGGCTCCTCTCTGTTTGTTCTTCTCATTGAAAGAAGGACGTTTAACTTTTGCGTTTTGAATAAAACTTTTGAAATGAACCTCGGACATTATGTGCAAAAGTCAACATTTATTTTTTTTACACGAGTAAGTTGTTCCACTCTGAAAATATCACCAGTGCCAGTGTGTGAGTTGTGTGTCTGCGTACACACTGATGTGATCGTCATGGCAGCTCATGTAAGCTACAGCGCTCGAAACTGTAAGTTCACCAGAGACTGAGACCTTAATTGTCCCCTGGTGGCTGGCTGGTGGCACAGCCCGTAAAACCCACCTCCTCCATGTTAGCGAATGGCACATGGACCAAAATCCAAACTCAAAGTAGACGTTAATTCAATTTTTCTCCGAGTATAAATATAATTACATACTGACATGTTTCAAGCAGCTGACGGGGACTTTCCACCCCGACCCTCTCATTGTGCATTTAATGGTTTCCCTGGAACTCAAACTGCTGCAGCTCCGGTTTTATTCTGTTTATGTGCATCCAGGTTACACACGTACACTATTTAGTGACCCATCGTCCAAGGAATAACTCGTCCCCGCTCAGGCTGTCCCTCATTGCATGACGACCGGAGGGGGAGGTGTGTGTAGTGAGTGTGTCGCTCTGACAGTGTCAGCGTTTGGGCTCGGAAATGTTCATTAGGGAAGGAAAACAAGTGACGACAGTTTTCTACTTTTTCCTCCGGATATTCTGCGCTAAGTTGTGTTTTCACCTGTCGACAGTGAAAATGAAAACCTTGTAATGCAAAGTTTCATGTAAAGAGACAAATAGGCTTCGTGTGTGTGTGTGTGTGTGTGAGTGTGAGTGTGTGTGTGTGTGTTTCTGTCCTGACTCAGCGTGTTGTTAGTGTAAACACCTGCTGCCTCTGAATACACATTGTACTTGTCACCGCCGTGTGTGTGTGTGTGTGTGTGTGTGTGTGTGTGTGTGTGTGTGTGTGTGTGTGTGTGTGTGTGTGTGTGTGTGTGTGTGTGTGTGTGTGTGTGTGTGTGTGTGTGTGTTTTCCTCGCCCTCATTCCCAGGGGAGTCCTGGGGCGTTTCCTCTCGGCTCAACTGTGAGCTAATTTGTGTTTGTTTGTGTTTTTGTGGATGCATGACTCTGTGGGTGTGTGTGTGTGTTACCTTATCTCTGAGCACAGGTCTGGAATCATAGTCCATATTAATTTAATTAATTACAACTTAAGTGGGCAGCAACCAGGGGATGGATAACAAACACATTTTGATTAAAAGAATGTTTTCCGTGGCTTTAAACCTCTAACAGCTGCTCAAATATATATTGTTTTAAGTTTGATCAAATCTGGCCGTCAAGCTACAGAGCGGCGTGGTGCGTTGGTGACCGTGAAGACGCTGTGTTGGTACAATACTGTTTTTTAAATCCTGTGAGAGACTGTTTGGAGCCTGGCACCGCGAGGGCTTGTCCAAAGTACAACCACATCTCCCAGAAGACCCGTTTATCTCGACGTTCACGTTTTTCACTTCAGCCAAAAGTTTCTTGATTTGTCAAACACTTTCATCATCAGCATCACGAACACGCTGGACTAATGTGACAGTGAACATCAAACCTGAGACACGACAAACGTGAGCTTGGTGAGCATGTCGTTAGCAGTTAGCTCCGTTCGCTCTTTTGTAGCGAGAGAGAGAGAGAATGATTAATTTCCAGCGTCCAGGAGTCACATGACCAGAAGCCACTCTCCCTCTAATTCTTCATGCGTTTCTTTTTATGCTCTTAGTTCATCCTTGTCCTCTCTCTCTCTCTCTCTCTCTCTCTCTCTCTCTCTCTCTCTCTCTCTCTCTCTCTCTCTCTGTGTGTCTCCAGTGTTGAAGTGTGGGAACAATAAAATCATCTGTTTCCTTTTTAGGTGCTGGATGGATGCAACACTCCTCTCTACTTCCCTCTTTCCCTCTCTCTCTCCTTTTTTCTACCCTTTCCTCTGATTTCACATTGCTCTGTTTCCACTTCCTTTCTTTTCTGCTGGTTTCTCTTTATATCTCCCTTTTTCCTCTCTCTCGTTGTCTCTCTCTGTCTCTCTCTCTCTCTCTCTCTCTCTCTCTCTCTCTCTCTCTCTCTTCTCTCTCTCACATACATGTGTCATGGAGGCTCAGCCCTGCTCTTTCTCTCGGAGCTGTCACTCGCAGTGGGGAGGTGATATGGCAGAGCAGACTCTCACTTGAATGCAGTGCATGTTTGACTTGTGCGTCCAGAGGAATGTGGGACACCTGAACGCGTGATAGCCGACGCTGTCCCCCCCCACGTCCAGGCGTTCGGGTTGTCCTCCTCTCTTCTGGTTTCAGTGTTTCTGAGTTCTGGTTCTTAGATGAGGTTGATGTGCAGGAGCATCGACTTCCTCCACACCAAAGTGGCAGAACTATTTCTTAATGGAGCTGGATTTGTCCGCCCACCCACCCGTTGTTTGCCCCTTATTGGCGTTCAGGTTGCGGAGGTATGAGTGACACTTTCCAGCTCTTCCTGGTGGATCCTGAGGCGTTTCCAGGCCAGATGGGATATTTATATATATATATATATATTTATATCGTCCCTCCAGCGAGTCCTGGGTCCACTCTCCTCCCGGTTGTGCATTCCTGATAAACCTCCAACTGATGGAGCCCCTGAAATCACCGACGCTCGTATTTATTTATGTTTTCATCTGCGGTGGTTTGTCTGTCTGTCTGATATTTACGCAAAAACTCCCGGACAGATAACCACAGAAATCGGTGGAGGGATACGGTATGGGTCGGGAAACAACCTATTTTTCACTTTCTCAGAGAATAATTTGTGGATCTTGATGAAAAAGGATGAACCCTGTGTTGAATCAGGGAGTTCCTAGTTGAAGCTTTTCTCTCTCTCTCTCTCGGCTCGGACGTGAAACGTGTTCAGAGGAACAGGAAACATCTTCACCACCTCAGCCGGACTCGTCTCTAACAGCCTGTGGCAATGTCATCCAGAACTGAAGAGACAGACCGACTGGGGGGGGGGGACTTTGCAGTGGAGGAATAGCAGAGCCTGAGTCATCCTTCCTTCCTCTGTCTCTGTTTAAAAATCCTCATCCCTCCATCAACTCTCACTCCTCTCCTCGCTCACACAATGTTTTGCGTCTGTGGAGTTTAAATCCAGTTTATTGCAACTCAAACAGAGACGAGCTGTAGAATAACAACACACAGTTTGTTTCAAACACTCATCGGTTTGCAGGTTCGCGGTGTTTGGTTCCCTCTCAAGTGACTGTACTTACTGTCGCCGTGCACACACGCTGTTCCTGCAACACGACTCACAGAGGTGAAGTCCTTCATCAGAAAAATAAATGCTGCATGACTCTTGTTTTTTTTCGTGAGGGAAATGAGTAACAAGCTCTGAAGGAAAACTGCGTTGCTGGTATTTCTAGAGTACATGATTAATCTCCATGTGTTTGTAGAGAATAAATTATATTGACAATAATATAATAACACTGGAAGCCCCAGAGTTACACAACTCGTCTCATCTTCTCACCTGCCCTCCCCCTCTTTGTGTGATGATTATCCTTTTTACTGAGTAATCTGGTGAGTTGATTGTAATGAATCCTAATAGAAATGACTGTGAAAATATAGGATCTGAGTTATGATGTAACAGATATATTTTAGTCATTTCAAAAATGTTCGAGGCAATTAACAATAAATGGGACAGCATTTATCTTCCACACCGTAGCTCCTGGGCGGCTGATTGGCTGCCTGTCTCGCTGAGTGACAGACAGACAGACAGACAGACAGACTGACTGACTGACTGACTGACTGACTGACTCACTGACTGACTGACTGGAGGAGATTGGATGGAGGTTTCCAACACGGAGCTGTTACAGTATCTGACTGAATCAGCTGTGACTGACACGTTCATTTCACTTTGACTCTGGATAAAAATCCCAATTAAGTCAAGATGGTTGCGTGCTGTGTGTCTTAGTGCAACTGGTCGGTATGTGGGGGACAAGGTCGGGCCTCCCTCTATCCCCCCCATGTGTCTCAGCCTCCCTCAGAGTCTCTTTTATTGTCTTTTCCAACTGAAACATTTCTCTCTGCAGGGAACTTAGATCCCCTACTAGAGATGCTAATTATTGCCATGTGCCTTTCCCTTCACGCTACCAGAAACAACACACACACACACACAACACACACACCACACACACACACACACACACACACACAGACACACACTCTGCTGACATCACCGATGACGTCCGTGCCCACAGTTGGTTTCTTGATCCGAGCCAGTTAGTCACATGTTAGTCTGCTTAAGGAGGATTTGTCAAGTCCAGCTTCCTCCCCTGTTCGACCAATCCGCTGCAGACTTAGCGTCACTCAGGTCTGTTTCCTTCGTCTCCTGCAGCTTGAAGAGGGGCGGTGCCCTTCACTCTGATTTGTTTTTCCTCCGAGTTTTCATTTCTTCACTTAGTCATCCTCGAAGCGCTCCGCAGCTCATCCGCCTGCCGTCACTTACAGTTGTCACAAAGGTTTCAGGATGTGGAAGGACACATGTTTAGAGTATTAGAAAATGAATATTTGCTTTGTGATGAAGACATATTTAGCCTTTGTAAGATTTGCCTTCCTGTGAGACTGTTCACTCTCTGGACTGGTTTCTCTGTGTCATGTGGATCTCCACCAGGCTGGTGCTCTGGTTTTCTGTCCATGTGACACGTGTTGCCACCACGAACCGGTTTCACTTTGAAACACGTCGTGTGCGAAAAACAGGTGCAGAGTTTTAGGAATCTAAAAACCATATTTGGAAATGTGGGAAACTTCTCCTGTCGGGTTTTCCCTGGAGGATAAAAATCCAAAGAGCAAGAAGCATTTATTAAAGGACTCGGATGTTAACGTAGGCTTGTGTTGATTTATCACTTCTTCCCTGTGGGGGGGGGGGGGTTGAGACCGGTCAGTTTGGAGATTGGACCAGGAAAGTTTGTTTAACATCACCGAGAAGATGTTGTTGTGTTCATTTCAATACAACCTTGTTGTTTCTGTGTGTTTCCATTAATTCAGATGGTAATTGTTGGAGTTTAACTGGGAGATAATGGAACTCACCACGTGTCTTAAGCATGTTTTTATTCCCTGTTGGACTTTTTCTATCTGTAAATAAACGTTGGCAGGAAAGTCTGTAAAACAACCTTGATTTCAAAATCATTTGTAAAGATGTACGTGCTTTACTTTAGTTTTACCATTACTCACTATGAGGAATTAGGAAAGTAAACCCTCTTTTCTCTGTGTTTCTCTGACAGGTGACATCACACAGAAGGGCTATGAGAAGAAGCGATCCAAGCTGATTGGAGCCTACTTCCCTCAAGCACCAGGTAAAACTAAGTGTTATTAGCACATCAACTTTAAGTATTTAAAGAAAAAGTTTTCCCTGATAAATAAAAACTACAGCTTCCAAAGAAATGGGTACGCGTCCCCTACAGGGAATATCATCCGAGTTTGAAACTTTCTGGTTTTTCCCACAAAGATGAAAAAATATGTGGTCAAGAAAAGAAGAACAAAAGCAAACAGATAATGTGAAAAGGTTGAAAATAAACAACATACAAGAGTTCAGTTGATTCCTGGTTCTCCGATTTTATGCGACTGAATCGACGTTTGTCATCACGATGTGGCAAATTGAAAAGTACATGACATGATGTCATGTCCCATTCTTGTGAACATTATATCTCAAGAACACCTTCAGGGAGTCTCAGTACATTTGGCTCAAACATTTACTGGGACTCGAGTATGACGTGAGGAGAATTGGAGGTCAAAGGTCAAGGTCACCGTCAAAGGTCGTTAAATCCTCAGCAGATGAGATGTTTCTCTTCACACTGGGACTGTAACCAGTGACCAGGGACTGGGTCGCCCACGGAGACACTACCCTGCCGAAGCTATTACTGGAATACACTGGTGTGTGTGTGTCATGAGGGTGGGGGACTGTCAGGAAGTGCATTATGGGATGGAAAGAGGGAGGTGGAATGAAATGAAAATGTGTGTTATTCACATCTAGGCCTGGTTCAGTTCACCATGGGGGCTGGATGACACACTCACACTCTTAACACAATAACTTCCTTCTTTCTTTCTCTCTCTTTCTTTAGCGGAGGTGATTAAAACTACTACTTATAACAATAGCAACAAAATATTAATGGGGGAAAAAAGCCAAATATCTTTGACGTTGGTTTATCAGCGATCGTTCTGGGCAATCAGCACATCATCAGCACAAAGGTTGACATCCACATGAACGGGCGGAGTCTTAGGTTTGGTTGGTGCCATCGTTTTTCAGTCCATTTTTATTATTTCCCCACAGGTGACTTCTAATGATACTCAGATCTTTGTCGGCAGGACCATGCAGAGTAGCTGAGTCGTCTCTGAGAACGCTGCTGCTCACTTCGTGTCTCGTTCAGAACAGCCTGTGTAGTGTAGACTTTTTGAAATGATGAATTCAGGCCTTTATTAGCTTTTCTTCACCGCCTGTGATCTGGAGTCACTCCGCAAACCTTGGATTATTCACCCACACCAGCCGAGAGTCTGTCCAGTGGAAATAAAATTCACTGTTTCATGTTTCCAACGTGTCCATCCATCCAGACTCCCCAGAGGAGAGCAGCAAAGGGGGGGGTTTCACAGACCTCTCATATAATCCTGCTCTGGCTGGTAGTCGTTGGTCGGCTAATCAACTTTTAGCTCTTCTCCTGAGCAGCAGCGATACCCTGAGCCGCGCTGAGAGCCCTAATCAAGACAGACGAGGCTGAGATGGATGCTCGTAGATCAGCAGCTGTCAGGAACAGGGTGGTTATTCTCATCAGACGTATTGATTGGTGTGCAGGGAGGTGGTTTTCTCTGAGTATCTGGATTTGATTCAAGAAAAAAACTCAAATCTAACCGTTGTATTGTTTTTAGTTTGGTGATGAAGTGGATTTCTTTTTTTTTTCCCATCTACTGTGTGAAAAGCTGTTGATCTGGGTCGTGATCATCTGCGTCCAACTGCCCCTTGAACACTTTAACTTGACTTTATCTTGGATATCATTTTATTAGTTTGCTCTGTAGATACAACAAATAAAAAAAGCGTGAGGGTTTTTACTGTGGAATCGGTTTCAGATTAAGGCTGTTATCTGAACCTCCTTTGTTCCAGGAATGGATCCGTCCATGGGCCAGGAGAGAAGAGCACCCGTCACCCCGTCCTCGTCCTCCCGCTACCACCGCCGACGGTCTTCTGGCTCCAGAGACGAGCGCTACAGATCAGGTGAGAGGCGTGTCCTGCCCTTGCAGCACATCTTTGGGACGTTCAGTCTTCGTCTTCGCTGCGTCTGCGTGTCTCACACAGACCGGAGGAACTGACCTCACCTACATATTGTGCGTATGACCACATGGGGGCCCTGGTTGATATTCTCAGTCCTTCTGTGCAGCAAAGTATTTGGCAAAGGACGGTGGAAAAACAAGCTTTAGGGAAATCCGTCATCCATTGTTTGGTTTGGTTCCACGCGCTGTTGACTGAAGATTAATATCGGATCAACTGAGGATTTCCGCCTGCGTGGATTCTTTTCAGTGGCATCTCATTCAGATTTAATCTGTGGGAATTTGTTCCGGTGACATTCGGGGTTAGTAGTGAAGATCCAATAAGAGAAGAAACAAGCTGGTATTTGAATGTTTGAATCATTGCATCAGCTGGGGAAACCTGCTTCGCTTCATTACCACAGCCCCGCATGCTGTTGAAGAGTTTGATCCAAGCCAGAAATAAATCCTGTAAAAAACCTTTTAAAACCGTTAAGTTGAAAAAGAAAAGTTTTTCCAGGCTCCTTTTAAACGACACACACACACACACAACACACACACACACACACTCTCTCTCTCTCGCACACATTGCCGTCACACTCGGTCGACCGTCAGACAATAAACGTGCACTTGAGATTTAAATGACCTCCGTTTCCCTGCAGAAGCCAAACAAACGTGCATCTGCGAGCCCACGTTCATTCTGACAAATGTCTCACTTGTGTCGTTATCGGGACGACAGCCTGCCGTCTCTGCACCGTGTGTTTGCCGTCTGCTCTTCAAACAAACCAAGCCGGGGTTATACTGCAGCTCTTTATCTCACTCTTAGAAACGCTAATTTACACAAGGTCTTCACCGGCACTCCCTGAACTTAATCTGGTCGGCAACCCACGGGGCCTGGTGGGAGCCGCTGTCGAGCCCGGGGGTGTTTGTGTACGTAAACTGAAGAGGAAATGGGAACACGGTGCTCGTTGCAGCACAAAGACGGAGGCCGGCTGATGGTTCTGTGTGTGTTTGCACTGGACGACATCACGGGTGCCTGAGAAGTCAACTCGTCTCTTTGGCCATTTATTCAGTCACAAGTCGTGTGTTCAGCAGAAAGAAGAAGAAATACTCAGATACTTTATGAGTAAAAGAACCACAATGTCAAAATCCTGCAAACAGAACTAGATGTACACAAGTATTATCCTTAAAGTAAAATGGTCTTTAAATACGGACTCATCACTGGTTCCTGTGCTTCCTGATTTCCACAGTTGAGCAACGCAGCAGGAGCAGTGTTGACGAATGAAATTATCCAGAAGAAACCCTCTAGAATATTCAACAGATACAGAATTTATATTGTTATGTTTCTGAGTCGTAACAACTTTTAATCGTGATGGAGAGAGTCCGGTACAGTTCGCCTCACACGGCATCATACAGCCCCGAACAGCTGCTCAAACACAGACATGGTGTGTAGACGTGAGAGGATTTTCTTATACAACATTGTGGAATGGCTACATTATATATCATAATACAAACTTTTCTTAAAACTGCACGAACAAAACGTGACGTACTCCGCGACTACTGACAGGTCACGATGCTGCAGTTTCCCTGCGAGATGGTTGTCTGATCATTCTCGCTTTGCACCGTGAATTAAACACCTCTGTATGTTTGTCTCCAGATGTGCACACAGAGGCAGTGCAGGCGGCCTTGGCCAAGCACAAAGAGAGGAAGATGGCGGTGCCCATGCCGTCGAAGCGGCGGTCGCTGGTGGTCCAGAGCTCCATGGATGCCTACACACCACCAGGTGAAGACCAAGACACACACACACACACACACACACACACGACAACTTGCTCAACACAAGTTATCTACGTTGTTGTGCTATGAGCGATGACTCCAGTAGCAGCACACACACTTTTGCATAGCGGCCTCCGGGGTTTGGTTACGGCCCAGACTATGGTCGTCCTGAGCTGCTTGAACCGCCGGCACAGGCGTGTGCGTGTGCATGTGCGTGTGCGTGTGCGTTTCTGTGAGCGGTAGATGTTGTGCTGATTTAGAGGTTTAGTTTCAGCATAGATTTGAAGATGAGCGCAGCTTTAGCATCACCTTTGATGAGATAGGTGTATAGACGTTTTGAAACACAAGGTGGCGTTATGAGCCATGTTCAACCAATAAAAGTAGATGTTTTTTATTAATATGATAATTAATGTGATTTTAAAACCAGCATCAACGTGTTTCATCAAAGAACAACAGGTCATGTGATTTGAGTTTGATGCTCAAAAAACACGCTGAAAGTTTGACCTGTTGGTGGCAGCAGAGAGGACGTCAGCACAAAGTTACACGTTTAGATTCTTTCTTTAATATCTCAACTTAGTCAGGAAATGATTTGAAATAAAAAATCCACCTTAAATTAAAAACCAAGGAAATCCCGATACAGGCAGTGTTGCACCGCAAAGCTGCAGAGAGTCGTAAACTAACAAAGAGCAGAAACTAACTCCAGAGTTTAACTGTCTGCAGTAAATGAATAACTGCACTTTGCAATTTGTGTGATGTAATAATCTTGTATTGTGAGAGGAGGCATTATGGGATATAACCACATTTATTGGTCCTGTAAAATAACCTATTACAGAGTTTAAATTGAAGGTTTTGCTGAGAAGAAACTCTGCAGAGAAACAGGGACCAGGAATCAACAGAAACCAATTTGGATGTTTTTCATGTATATTTGACCCCGTCTGGCCTCGACCTTTAAGTTTCTATTTCCTGTGCTGTCAGTTAGCATGTGTGCACGTGTCGGCCGCTCGCCTCCTCCCTGTCATCGCACTTTTGAAGTTAGGAGCGACGAGGGGGTCGTGTAAGTCGACCGTCACAGATTTGATTGAGCCTAAGCTGCTTCCCGCCCTCTCGACCACGCTGATGAATATTTGGCCGACACTCACTTCTCGTAAAATTCCATCCCCGTGGCGTGCGAGGCGGGATCTGTCCGGGGGCCTGTGGCGGTGGCAGGCGTCCATTTCTTTATAGAACTGGTGTTGGTTTTAATGAAGGTGTTAATGAGGCTATTATCTCTGTGGCTGCAGGGTCGAGCTCCTCAGCGTCTCTGAACAAGGTGATTCAGATTCCTTTGAGAGAGGAACTGCACGACGGCCAAAACAATAAATATCAGAAGCATTTTATTTTTACCAGGTGTAAACGTAGCAAAGCTGATGCATTTTAAAACGATAACGTGTCAGTGTGAGTGTAGAATAACTTTTTCAACTCAGACCCACACACATGAAATAAATCTGTAGAACTGGCTCACATCTAAAACAGCAGCACCTGCACACGGCCAGTGCAACAGGAGGAAGTAGAGCATTTGTCTGGGACTATTTTCTGCAGGATTAATCCACATTTGGTGCTCTGGTGAGTATTTGGGGCAACGGGACTGTGTGTGTGTGTGTGTGTGTGTGTGTGTGTGTGTGTGTGTGTGTGTGTGTGTGTGTGTGTGTGTGTGTGTGTGTGTGTGTGTGTGTGTGTGTGTGTGTGTGTGTGTGTGTGTGTGTGTGTGTGTGTGTGTGTGTGTGTGATGATAAAAGAACCACAGTGTGGCCCACAGATATGTCTTTAATAGTTTTTTGGCGATACAGGATCTCTGTGGCTCAGAGGAATCATCTGAACCAGGGTTTGGATGCACTTGGTTGGTTTTGATTGGTTTTCGTGGGATTTATTCACAATCAGAAAAACATAGATTTTTCACTTATATGCCCTTCATACAAATCTTGGCATTTTTAAATATGGCTTTTTCACAAGTTGGCAAATACACACACACACACACACAGTGGTGTCTGTGTGGCTCCAGAGGACGTCACATTGATTTAAATTGGAGGTTTACTGGATTTACTCTAACCATCACCATTGTTACTACTCGCCTAACCCTTACCTTACCTTAACCTTAACTTAAACCTAACTTTAAAATATTTCTTCACCTTAAAATTGAATGATTTACGTTTTTGTCGCCAAATCGAAGACAATTGTTATATAATACCTGGACAACACACACACACACACACACACACACACACACACACACACACACACACACACACACAACACACACAGAGAGAGAAAATTCACATGACTTCTAAGTTTATCTTTTCCCTCCACTTCACACAAGACAAGGTAAACAAGCATTGATGAGTCACAGAAATGCACACAGTCCCTCTTGCAGATTTAGAAAGCACGTGTCCCGAGGAGCGGTAAAAACAGTCTCACACACACACACACACACACACACACACACACACACACACACACACACACACACACCTCTCTGCCGGCGAGGTTCACTTGAGGACAGCAGAGTCGCATGTTGCCGAGCAGCCCGTTGCGTCGTGCAGAGATGACGAGCGCACTCCGATTGGCCTTTGACTGCGTTTCACAGCTGCAGTTTCTCGATATCTCAACGCATCATTAAATATATTTCAGCTTCAGTACAAGCTGCTCTGCGTCAGGGGCTCGCTCTCACGTTCCCCCCCCCCCTCTGAATGCTCTGTGTGTTTTCGTTCTGTGAGAGTCCCACGTTGCCCGGCAGCTTCTTTCCTATTGTGCTCAACATGTTAGTGTGTCGTCACTGGAAGCCTCGGCGGGTCCTGCTGAGAACGAGACACAGATTTGCCAATCCAGCATGTCAGCGAAGCACTGGGGGGGGGGGGCTGAGGTGTCGAGGCCGGGTGGAGTCCTGTGGCATTTCAAACCGCAAATATCAGCTGTGATGCACGACGAAGAATGAACAGAATGTAGCAGTGATCAAAGCAGAGAACAATATTTGATCTAAATCGAGGAGAAGTAGAGAGTCAAATATTTTACTGCTGTTTCCACAACCGTAGGTCTGTGGGTGTTGTTGTAACCACGGCGATGGAGGTCCTCGAACCAACGATCTTCTCTTGAACCAGAACCGAGGGGATCTGGGGCCGATGACATGTGACTTGTGTTTGTTTGCTGGAGGTGTTTCCTCTTCAGCTGCTCGTTTACCGCGCTCTCCCGCCGTGACTCAGTTCCACACCGTCAGTCTCGTGTTGCCATGGGCATTATGGAAATCATGGGAAAAATATGTGCACGCAAATCCACACCTGCACACACGTACACACACACACGTACACACACACACGTACACACACACACTTTCAAGCTTTCAGGAACAAACTTTACTCCGTCCCTCCCCTGTGGCGACAGATGGGAGCTGAAATATTTCCAGGCTACAGGAAATAGACTGTGACATAGAGACTGTCTCTATGTTTGTCTCTTATACTCTAATTATTATTATATTATAATAGCATTAGTATCGGGATAGAATCAATCAAAGATCAATTATTGTCCAATGGTTTGATTCAGTCTTTCAATTCGCATTTTTTCATTTTTGCTATGATGACCTGGCAAGAAGTTTTATATATTCTTTATGTCCTCTCCTGGTCAGACACTTCCTCCGGCTCGGAGGGTGAGGGTCAGGGCAACGGCGAGGAAGGAGAAGGAGGAGACGGCGAAGAAGAGGACGGAGGAGGCGGTGGAGGGACGTCGTCCAGCCGAGAGGGGAGCATCAGCATGGAGCACTGGATCAACCGGGCCATGCACGGCACCTCGTCCACCACGACCACCACCTCGTCCACGGCCTCGTCCTCGTCCTCGTCCACACGCAGCGGCGGGAGCGGAGCAGCCGGCGGCAGGCTGGCTGACGTCCTGGCACAGCATGTCCACATCTCCGCCCGCCACCACCTCCGCCACCATCACCATCGCCACCACCACAAGACGGGTAAGAGAGGACGTGGATGGACCAGGTTTTGAATCGTTTATATTAAGTGTCAAGAACCACAAAATTATCTTCACTGCTCGATTCCATTCCATCTCCTTCTGTGACTTTTCGGAACAAGTAGAAAAATAAAATGCATGAATTTGCTGATTCCATAGAAGCACTCAGGAAACTCCGGACACCTTAGTGCAGACACGCTGAAGACGGACCAGACCTTCTCAGCCGGCTCCTGAGACCCTCAGATAGATTCTGCTGCAAAGTCGATGCTTTCTTAGACAAAACAGATGAACTAATCCAGGCACAGATCTAGAGACAAAATCCAGAACGCCTCAAGAAAATACAACTGATGTGAGCCTACATCTTTAACAACCATGAGTCAACTTCTAAAACCTGAGACTTTTAGAGAAACCCAGTGCCGATCTATTTCTGCCTATTGCAAAGTCTAGAAAAACCACAGAGCAAATTACAGACTCCCTGTTGAGACCACAAGTCAAATCTGGATCTAGAGCAACTCCTGTTTGAGCACAGGCCTTGTCATCCGGAGCCAAAGATAGACGATCCTTGTTTCTTACAATTTCTATTTATTTTCTTGTTAAAAAGGAGGTTTAACTGGATTCTGCTGCTCTCTTACAGTCAGAGACCTGAGGTTGTGTGTTCGAGGTGATGGATGGTGGTTTCTGATTGGTCGACGTATTGTTACACGTTTTTGCCTTCTTTTCTAGATGGTGGGAGGAAGTGGAAATGTGTCGTCCATCGCTATTTAACGTCCGTGACCGTAACGAGGGATTAAAATAAGGAATAATTACGTGATTTATGTGATCCATGTGTAAATGATAATTATGAGTGCATCGATAACATGATGTTTTGACTCATCACCTCCTTATCTAGTTCAAATATCCTCATATTAGAGCAGCTGTTCCTCGTCGCTCGTCTGATTTGGTCTTTAAATACAGCAACTGTCTGCGAGTTTATTTATTTTCAGCTGCAGGTGAAGTTAGTCGGCTGTTGAGAAGTTTCCAATAATGAACTGGGGGATGTTGGGTGGATGGATGTTGGGTGGATGGATGTTGGGTGGATGGATGTTGGGTGGATGGATGTTGGGTGGATGGATGTTGGGTGGATGGATGTTGGGTGGATGGATGTTGGCCGTCGAGCGTGTTTTAGGTGGAGGGTCGCGTCCTAGTGCACGGTGTGTAAAGTTTTACACTGCCTCTGTTTCCTCTATTACCTTCAGTCTGTTTCTTATCCCTGATTTCTCCTCTCCCGTGTTTTTGCGAGCGGGTTATGGAAGCTCGTGAAAACAGCTGGATGGTCCGGGTCCGGCGAGCAGCGGTCTGATCTGTGGACAACAGGCAGGATCAGACGCCTGCCTGCTGCTGGTTGAGGACGGTGACCGTTTATTGACTCTTTCTCATTTCCTTTGTTCAAAGTGTGTCTGTATCTGTGTGCATCGGTTTGTCGCCGCTCCTTTCATCCGTCCATACTTCGCTCCCGGTCGCAGCATCTCTGTTGACAATCTGCTGGTCACGGTCGACTCTTGTGTTCACGCCGTGTCTCTCGATGCCTCTTTGTTCCTGTGTTGGTTCATGCTGCTGCTGCTGCTGCTGCTGCTGTGCGATTACTTAAAACCCTTTGAACGCACATATTAAGAATTCTGAAATACAGATTGTGTTATTGTTCAGTGAATGCCAGAGAAGTTAGGCCCAGCCCACTGTGACGTCTCCAGGCTGCTTTTCAAGATGCCCCTCCCCTCTCGTTCCTCACTTGCAGGCCTTTTAACCCACCTCTCTTTGAGGAGGTGGAGGAGGAGGAAGAGGAGGAGGAGGAGGCCATCCCTTGGTACAAAGCAGGGATGCCGATACTGTTCCTCTGATCAGTGTCTCTGATTCGTTTCCCTCCATCATGTGCTTGCTGATCAAACTGCCGATTCAGTGTATGGTTATCGTCCAGTATCATGTCAGTGCTCCCCTCGCTGCAGCCTTGAGCGTTGTGGTAGATGCATGAAAACTGTGTCTGTGCGAGCAGAAGGAAAAATAAGCTGTGAATTGTTGATGAGGGAAATCAACAATGCTTTTAAAGAGGCTGGAGAGCAGCTTGTCTGATCGACTCCCTGACGTTCAAGGTTACTCCGCTGGTGTTGTTTATTGATTTGTCTAATTATGCAGCATGCTTTTACTTGTTTGCTCAGGTCAGAGTCGATCTGCTTTCAAAATGGTTTTTAATCCGAGCCAGAAAGCGGCCGTCTGCCTTCTTCCTCTTTTTTTAATTTCCCTGTCAGTCTCTTGTTTTACGCAGCGTTCTTAAAAGCTGTGTCTCAAGTCGGGGGATGCATCCTTCTGAGGCTGCATTTAAAAAACCGTTTGCGTCACATCGGCGTGACTCGGCTGTCCCAATTCAAAAGCTCCTCCAGCAGGTGGATCCTTCCCGGGCCCAACATATCCCATAATCCATTGCGCTTCTGTGATGAACTGTTTTTCAAAGAGGCAATGGCAGCAGCAAGTGAGGCGAGAACGCCAGAAGAATGTATTTTAAAGTGTTAGCACTCAAGCGAACAGCTAACGATGCGTGTGTTTCTAAAAACATCTTTTCAACGTTTGTATGAACCCGCAGCTCTGTTGCTAGGCGACGGCTGTAAGGGGGGGGGATGCGACCCCTGAACTGAAGCCAACATCTGGTTAGGAAAAGTTCTTATTATCGTCCAGACTTCTGGATGTGATGTGAATAACATGAACCCATCCGGTCATTTCTGTTCGGCGCTCTACCTCAGGACTCCACCAGCCAGCTCGGTGCTCGGAAAACAAATCAATGTCCGGCCTGATTTACTGAAGTGGTTTCCTCTGTATCGGTGAGATTCCTGTGAGAACACAGTGACTCCCGCTGCAGGGAGCAATGAGCATTCACTTCAAGGAAAGATCTGGAAGCGTTCCTATGTTAGATGTAATTAAAGCTGCCATCACAGCAGCGACTAAAGGCTCCTGGACGGAGAGTTTCTAAATGTTTGTAGTTAAAGTCTGATTGAAGGGTGGACGTTATAGATTTTATATACACTAAAATTTATTTGACTCGTGTACTTTCATCCTAAATGTTTCTAGGAGTTTCCAAACAGTCGACAGTCACTGTGGCTGAAGGGCTCAGTGTGTTTTAAACCGCCGTCGACCCACAGTGAGAGACGTCCTGTCCCCGAGTGAACCCGCTCAGCCTCATCCCTATTCCAGCAGTGAAGGTGGCATTCCTCCTCCTCCTCCTCCTCCTCCTCCTCCTCCTCCTCAGCCAGGGCCGCTCTTCCTCCCTGTCACACATCCTCATAAATACATGTTGATGAGGTCACCACAGGCGTGTGCACGTACACACACACACACACACACACACAGCTGGTCAGAAAGAAGGACACACACACAGGACTGCAGACAGGGCTCGTTCGGTGCAGCTCAGACAGACAGACGGCGTGCTACAGCAATTAGCATGCCTGTGCTGTGCGCTGCAGTATTGATATGCAGTCCGTGTCTGAATAAAGAAATCTGTTTGGTCTCGCCGGCTCCTGCTCGCTGCTCGACTCCCTCTCACTCCACTTGTTTCTCTTTTTTTTTTTTTTGTTATGTTACTCTCCCTGATGCTGCACATCGTTCCCGTCTTGTTTGTCAGGCGATGAAATCTGATGATTTCTGTCGGGTTTATTGGCAGAGAAGCAACTTCTGTGTGTCACAGTTATCATCAACCCTGGTAAGATGAATGGAATAAACAGGAAACTTAGACGTTAAGGTACAGGAGCTTTTCCAATGACACCATGAAACTAGTTCAAATCCAGTGAACTTCATTAGTTTTTATCGTCGTTTGTGTCCATAAGTCTTGTTTTTTTTAACGAAGGTTAAATTAATTACCCAACGTGCAGTGTAGAGCATGTGTGGTGCATATGTGTCTATTTATATTATAAAGAAATCGAGCTGTTAATAATCACTACGAGAGAAAAGGCGATGATGAAATATTAAGTAAGAGGAAGACGAAGAGATCAGAGTGAAAGACATCTTTGTTCTGGTTCCATCACAGACACTTGTCTTTGTAACAGCAGGTAGAAGTTAACATGTGAGTCTTTATGTTTTGAATAGACAATTATCAAGCTTTCCTTTTTCTCTTTGTGTTTGTGTCCAAATGCTCTGGAATCTCCTCGTCTACGTCTTCATCTTCGTCTTCTACGTGCACGGCTCCTCTTCTTCATCCTGAGATATTTGCGTTCTTCCAGTTTTTCTTTATCTTGTCTTTGATCATTGTTGTTGGATCACGTTTGTGTTGTTAGAACTTTAGTCATGTATTTTTTGTGTCGTCTACTATTCACGACTTGTCGAGCAGGACTCTGCAGTGCAACATTTTCTAAAGCTGAACAAGATGAGATCGTTTTAAAGACTGAAGACGACAGTAAACGACACAGGCTGCACCTCCACGCATCTGTTTAGATTCGCCACACATCCTCCTCCCTGCATCATTTCATGCTCCGTCCACTCAAAGTAAAGAATCCCTCGGGCAGAACGGTAAATACCGTTTGATGTCGCTGAACAGCAGCCGAGCCTCGTGAAGGAGGTAAATGTGAAGCGTTTGAGTCGCGATGGGAGCTTTGAAAAATCAGCCGCAGCCGAGAGGCTGAAACACAACAGGGAGTGAAACGACCTGAAAACCAGCGTTACGGTGTTGATGGTTTGTTGTTTCTCACAGAGAAGCAGGTGTCACTGTTTGTGGCAAACTGTTTTTATGGCTCGGCGCCGGCGACACTGAGGGGCCGGAGGCATCATGTTTCTGTTTGGTCCGTCTCATTCTTTTGAACTCAATATCTGAACAACGCCTGGAGGTCGTCTCTTTTAATTTGGTACAAACCTTCAGTTGGAGTCATGGAGGAAGTTTGTGATCAAAGGTCAGAGGTCAAGATTGCTTTGACGTCACAAAACACTTTTTTAACATATATTTTTGCCTTGTGAACGACATAAATACCTTCAGGGAGTCATTTCAAATTTGGGGTGATTCAAATTTGAAGGTCAAGGTCACTGTGACCTCACATAACTCGTCTTTTGTCCCGTGAACAAGTTATTTTCGAGGGAGTCCTCTCAACTTGGCCACACATTTAGACTCAAAAGTTTCAGTGGTCAAAGGTCAAAGGTCAGAGTGACCTGATGAGTCTGTCATTCTTCTGTTTCCTTGTGGATGACTAACCTTCCATCCTTCCCTCCCTTATCTCACATCCCAGAGAACCACTCGGCTCCTCCAGATGTCACCGGCTACACCAACAACTCGGCCAACAGCACCGCCGCCGATGGGATCCAGGTGGAGAGAGCCCCGGGCGGCGGCCCCGCGGTTCAGAGACAGACGCCCAAGTACGGCAACGCCGAGCTGATGGAGACGGGAGACGGTGAGTGGTGGTGGAAAGAAGTGACAACAACAGCAATAAGAAATGAATTAACAACCAAAGCTACTGAATATTTTATGTTCATTCATTTTGTTTTGGCATTTTGGGAAGAGTTACGCCGCAGATTTCAGTGCCTCATTTTAGTTTGGCTGAGGAGTGAAATCTGCTGATTCATATCTTCATACTCCAACGAGCTCATTTCATCAGACGCCACCATCGGACGTGTTGAACGTGACGGATCAGGCGCCACATGGGAGCTTATGTTAGTTTGAAAGCGGAGAGTCGCTCTTTCGCAGCACTGAGATTCTTTTTATTGTCATGCTGTGGGAGCTGTGCCTTTTTTGTTTTCTCATCTTCTGTCAATTGTTTCAGGATTTAACTTTGGATTCACTGTGTGCGAGACGAGATTCCACTCAGTTTGTTCCAGCTCGTAGTTTTAACATCTTTACTTGTATATTTTTTAGTATCTGCTGTTTGGAGGCGTTGTACTACTGTGACCGGGCCATAGAACACAAGAGATTTGGATTTAAACATGTATATAATTGAATACTCACTCATATAGGGCCAGTAAAGCTTATTTTGGATTTCTGCTCAGATGTCGGAGGTGTGATGCTTTACAGCGTTTGTGTGTGTGGTCTTCCTGCAGGTGTCCCAGTCAGCAGCAGAGTTTCCGCCAAGATTCAGCAACTCGTCAACACCCTGAAGAGGCCGAAGCGGCCGCCGCTCAGGGAGTTTTTTGTCGACGACTTCGAGGAGCTACTGGAAGGTAACGACTTTTTTATTCGATTACATTTTTCACAGTGTCTCTTGTTACATCACATTAACCTCGGCCGCCAAGGAGGTTCAGGTTTTGTTTGCCGTCTGTTAGTTGACGGATTACCGTTACACTTGGTGATGGTCAGGGAAGAACTCGATATTTATTATCGCACATTTTCAGGTCTTTCTTCTCGTGTTGAGGTCTTCGGGTTGAGCTGCAGAAAATATCAACGTTTTTCTCATGCGAACAGAAAAACAATCACAGTCGACCAAACCTCCTTGTGTGCCGTGGCAAAGCTGAATCCAACTGATGAATATTTCCTTTTGTTCCCAGTGTCAAAAGCTGCAGAGCCAGAGGATAATTAATAATTTAGGCGTGAATAACAAACGCTGGGACGACTCAGTTTGACTCAGTGTGTCGTTAAGATGCATCAACTTGGTGTTTTTTGCTTAATTAAAAGCTCATTTCCTTCCCGTGGACGTCCTCCGTGATACAGCAGTGATAAATGTCTTCACGCCGTTAAATCAAATGAAACTAATTTAATTTGTAATAAGAGGAAAACGTGGATACTCAAGCAACGCTGTGATTGTATTTGTAAGTTTGGAAAAATGACTCCTTCTCACAGCTGTATTCTTTTTATACATCAGAGTGATGCTATGACTATGAACTTTATTGAGACAGCTCATAGTGATTCAAAATGAAGAGGCGGAAAACGAGAAGCAGCTTGAAGATCAGTCGACATTAGGGAAGAAAGAGTAAAACAGTTCAGTATGAGCAAAGAGTAATAAAACATTCACATCAGGAACAAATATAAAATCTATTCTGATCTAATCTTATAAAATCTAATCTAATCCCATTTTCTCCCGGTCTCCTCCAGTCCAGCAGCCAGACCCCAACCAGCCCAAGGCCGAGGGGGCCCCGATGGTGGTCATGAGGGGCGAGCAGCTGGGTGTGGTAACCAACTGGCCCCCGTCCCTGGAGGCGGCCCTGCAGAGGTGGGGCACCATCTCCCCGAAGGCCCCCTGTCTCACCACCATGGACACCAATGGCAAGCCGCTCTACGTGCTGACCTACGGTAAGGCAGCTCCTGCCAGAGGAGGGGTTCTGGCCGGTCGCCACAATCGTACCTGCACGCCTCAGAATCCTGGAGACGAGGCAGGTTGCAGCTGATCAGCTTCAGTGAATGATGCGCTATAGTTATACACTATAGTTTGTGTGTGTGTGAGAGGAGCTGATGATGAGGCAATGTGAGCGCTCACCAGACTGTGAAATGTCTTCAGCCCGCACTCAGGAGTCCTCCACCAGAAAGACAACAACACGGTGAGACAGTGTGTGTGTGTGTGTGTGTGTGTGCGTGTGCGTGTGCAGTGCTGTTTCTGAATCTCCATCTTCCTTTATCTCTCATTCCTGTGGCATCGTCCCTTTGATGTCGGCCAACAAGGACAAACTTGTATTGTTGTGTTTTCTTCCTGTCAAGTCGAACATTTACTCGAGGGAACGAATAAAATTCCCGATACCGAACTCTCCCGCTGTCCCTGAACTCAACCCTCACCGCGCTGCACTGCCGACGACCCCACGTTATTGGCAGGAGAGACAACATTTTCTATATATAAAGACGTTTCAAGAGCTTCTCAGGGAACTCTGATCCTCTGAAAACAGCACGGCCAAAGCTTTTATTTATTTTTTCTTGATAAAGATGCTCAGACGCTGCGTGCTGTGTTCGTACGTCTGCTTCTTTTCAGAGTGTTTTCCGTGACCTACAAAATTAGAAATGCAGCTCATCACCTTTTTATAATGTTTCCTTATAACCTTTCCAGGACGAGGCACCAGAAACGTGTCATCTGCCACTCAACCTTTACCAAACTAATGTTGGACCTTCTAAACGACCCTCGCATCCTCCTTAGAACACCGAGAGGACCTCGAACCTCCTGTTACAGACTTCCACAGCTTCTAAACCCCCGGAGCAACCTAAAGGACGTCAGGAACAAATACAAACATCTTGAGTCGTAATGAGAAGCCTTTTTTACGAGCTTCAGACGAGGACCCTGAGGTCCAGCGTCGCTCACACTGAGAACGAGCAGGAGACCCTTTGTTTGTGTTGTTGTTGTTGTGGCGCTGCTACAATACCGTATTAAAACCAAATAATACAATGTGATAAAGTTCATTTTACATTATAATACATCTAATATCAGTTCATTCCTTTATTGGCTCAGTCTAATCGACCTGTTTCTGAAATACCGAGATCCTCAACTGAAACATTGACCGTCCAGTTTCATCTGTTCTGTCTTCGGAGTCGTTTTGTGAGAGTGTCTGTGTTTCTCCAAGTGGCCTAATATCTAATTTCACAACCAACGCCTTGATGTTATTAAATCAAGCTCCACGATGAGATGGTTTCTGAGGACAAAAGGCTGCTGGGTGAATCTTTCACGGGTAGATTGAGTAACGTCATCCTAAAAAAAAAAAAGCCAGACCCCAGATCTGTGCTTACATCTGGAGATGCAGCTCTCAGATTTGGACACGGCTCAGCTGGAGGGAAGCTTCCTAAAATGTCAGCAGGAGCCTTCTCTTGTAACTGAAGAGGGTTGACGAACGTGTTTCCAGGCCGGGTGGCGGCTGCTGGTTGTGATGCCCACTTTTACTGCTGAAGTGCCCTTGTACCAGGCAGTGGTGCCGCCAGGATTATAATTCGCAGTACGCACAAGAACGCTTGTAACTCATTTTGACCTCAGATTGAGGTTTAGCTGATTGTACAACTGATCGTTCAGGACAATAAAAACATCGACGGCACGGGACCATAAAAAACATTGTTGAAAGAGTCAGGGGGAAAAAGGTGGAAGCCATTATTTGTTGCGTCTTTGTCATTTATAACTATATCAGATAGATAGAGACGTGAGTAAAGTGCAGTAGGAGTCGGAGAAGGAAACCGTTGAGTCCCTCATGGCAGCATCATCATCATCATCATGAGCAGATGAAGGCAGAACGATCGCAGACTAACGACCATATTCAAAACCAAACCTTGTGGTGCCTCTCGGGTCTTTGGTTGTGAGACGCAGCCAAACACATGAAGCTGCACTGATCGATATGTGTGAAATGTACAATGTAAATGAGCTCACTCACTCTGAATTCATTAATTTTCACCGAATCACCGTTGCTCTGCCTTTTATTTGCAATTTACTTTCTCTCCTAACTCGTCCATTTTCCTCATGGGATCCCAAAACCTCCGTTTGCGTGAAAAACACTGAGGAATTCACACTTGGTCGCTCATTCATAACGTCTGCATCTGCCAGTCGGAAGCAGGGACAGAAAGCAGAGGATGGATTCTGCTGTAGTGAGTTCGTGTCATTACTCAGAGAGTCGACTTGGCCCTGCAGGGAAAACAACACTGATTTAAGAGATATAATAACCTGAACTTCTGCAGAGTGAAAATAAGACGTTTTTGAGGCTGGTTCACTTTGCCTGAAGCTGCACGAGCACAAACAATAACCAAAAGTATTTGTGGAGATAGCAGAACCCCCTTTCTCTGTGTAATTATATACTGATGTGAACTATATGACTTTGTGTAGTGTGTGTCTGTGTGTGTGTGAAGTATCACTGTACATGGATCCAATTACACGGCAGGGTTTGGTTTGACGTCTGTGTGATTGGAGCCAGTTCCCTCACGGGGTAAAATACACGACTCACGTCAGTGCAGTGCTTTTCTCATCCTTTGTTCCATTTTACACTAAAGTTCACAAAGATTTGCAATTTACCCTTTGACCTCTTGACTACATTTTTCATCCCTAACGTCTCAGATTTGTTCATTTCAAGCGTTTTCTCTTTTTGCGTGAGTGGGTTTCACTGTGTGACGACGCTGTGTATGTGCTTGCAGGTAAACTGTGGTCCAGAAGTGTGAAGGTGGCCTACAACCTGCTGCACAAGCTGGGAACCAAGCAGGAGCCACTCGTCAGGCCTGGCGACCGGGTGAGAACCAATCAAACATCTAATTCCCCCGGCACCATCAGCTCATTTCAAATACCAGTTTCCGTTCTCCATCTTATTCGTATTGAAGTGGACGTAGAAACCTCAGAAATCGAGAAACCAACCCGCCACTAGAGGTGAACGAGACCGTGTCGAAGAGCCGTC
>NC_061493.1:23515828-23555828 GCF_022539355.2 Hippoglossus stenolepis | reverse complement strand
TGTCCCCGATTTAGTAAAGTAAAAATGTCCTCACTAAACAAAGTAGTTCTGAGTCTAAGTCTCCTCTCTCTCCTGAAATAGTTTGACTTGCTCAAAAGGATTTTTTTCAACAAACTTTTTTCCGAAAAACGTTTGTATCTCTCTCTGCTTATCGAACGTCCTCACGCAACAGAAATGTTCTCTCATCTTCTAAAATGTTCATTTTGTTCTCAAAAAGCCACGAACACGAGCGCACACACTCATAAGTCACGTAATTAACCCTGCATGTCATCCCATTAATTGTCTCCTCGTCGCCCCCTGCAGGACGGTTGTCCATGAAAGGGTTTGAGTCTCCGTGACACGAAACATGTTGAATTGGTGAATCGTAAACAAAACAAAATCAAACTGAAACTGAGTGACTGATGAATTGAGTTTCTCTCTCTCTCTCTCAGGGTCGATTTCATCCTGTGACGCCTTCCTCAACGTCTTCCAGACGAAAGGTTTGAAGCCGGAGGTCATCTGTCCCTGCGCCAGCTCCCCCGAGGCGCTCACTGTGGCTATAAGGAGGTACAGACTCTCCTCATCTGGGTCTTTTTAGTTCCAGTGCACGTGTTTAAAATCACAAACCAAACAAGGTTCATCCGACGCTAATTTCAGACACATGAAGACAACGCTGTTTCCTTCTTCCACTACGTCCCAGTCTGAATTTAACTTATTTAAAGTCCCGACTTTACAGATTTGTGGCTTTTGAAAGTCTTACAACCTTTAATCCTCTTTCATCGTCTGTAGCTCAACATGTAAACTCACTGAAGCAGCTGTCGTTCACATGTTGGCTGTAAGTTTTGCTTCAGGATGTTAATTACAACACTGTAAAAGCTGTGTGTGTGTGTGTGTGTGTGTGTCGGTGTGTGTGTGTCGGTGTTGTGCAGTAATTAACTCGCTGACTCACACATTTCAGCCGAAGTTTAACAACATTCTCCCTGAAATGTTGTCACATGTTGAAACATATTGTCACTTCACAGGAAACGTTAATTTCAATCGTCTAAAAGGCTCATTTTGTTTTGAAAAAGACAAACTCATAAGTACCACAATAGTAAAGTTTATTAAACAATTGTAATTAACCCCCTAACCCCCTATCTGACGATGTCTCCTCGCCGCCCCCTGCAGGCCGTTGGAGGAGGGCAGCACCCCCCCTGGTCGTGGCGTGTTGTCCATGCAGGGTCTGAGTCACGGTGTGATCCGGGTGGACTCGGAGGAGAAGCTGTCGGTTCTCACGCTGCAGGACGTCGGCTCCGTCATGCCCGGAGGTGAGATCCACCTGCTGCTGCTCCCACTCACAAACCACAGTCTGTTGACTCACCTCCTCCAGACCTTTCTGTCTTTTCTTAACTTCTTTCTTCATTGCTTCCTCTGATTGAGTCTGACAGCTCCTCTCATGTTACTCAGGTGTTTGAGTAAAGAATCTCTCTCTCCGTAGCCATGATGTGCGTCGTGAGGCTCGAAGGTGTTCCTCAGCTCTGCAAAACCGATGAGATCGGAGAGTTGTGCGTTTGTACTGTTGCCACGGGAACCTCCTATTACGGCCTGGCTGGCATGACCAAGAACACCTTTGAGGTGAGAGCGTGAAAGCTTTTTTTTTTTTTACTTGTCTCACCTTCCTGTCTTTGCTTAAAAGCCTCAGACTTGAAACCGGACTGTGCTTCCTCCCAGGTTTTCCCCATGTCCAACAACGGGGCCCCCGTCAGTGAGTTTCCCTTCACCCGGACCGGCCTGCTGGGCTTCATTGGACCTGGAGGCCTGATCTTTGCTGCAGGGAAGATGGACGGTCTGATGGTGGTCGCGGGGCGTCGGCACAACGCTGACGACATCGTTGCCACTGCGCTCGCCGTGGAGCCCATGAAGTTCGTCTACAGGGGACGGTAAGTGTTTCCTGCCGGCGCCAGTCCTTCAGATGCTCTTTCACCTCCGGTCGTCACTTCTCACAGCGTCTCGACAGATGCTTCTCTTTACTGTAGTCTTATTTCTTTCTGCTTTTATTCAGGTTTATAATTTAGATTTTGTGACGACGATTGCCAGGAGCCCCGAGGTGGTTCTAACTGTGTGTGTGTGTGTGTGTGTGTGTGTTTTGCAGGATAGCAGTGTTCTCCATCACGGTGCTCCATGACGAGCGGATCGTGGTCGTGGCTGAGCAGCGGCCGGACTCCACCGAGGAGGACAGCTTCCAGTGGATGAGCCGAGTTCTGCAGGTAAACTATTAAAAACACGGAGACTTGCTCACATCGTATTGACTGAATCCTTTGAATCTGTTTTAACAAGGTTTTCATTTCACACACACACACACACACACACACACACACACACACACACACACACACACACACTGTGCTGTACAGCCACGCTTTGCAGATTAAACCTCAGTCTAAACTCCAGATCTCTCTAAGCCGGGTGGAGACTGTGGTGAAACTATAAAAGCCGTCTGCATATTTACGGCCGCGATGAAACCAAATCTCTCTGGTTTCTGTCACATTCACAGAAACGGCCCGTGAATTCTTTTTTCTGTTTTAACGAAGCTGTTTCAGTGTTTTCAACAGAGGCCGATGTGATGTCACATCACGTGACGGCTCTGGGGGAAGATGTGAATGATTTGGCCCCTGGAAGCGACGTTTAGGATTTTATATGTTCATGTGTTAAACGGTGTAACCTTCCAGGCTCAAAACCTTAACTGCTTCTAACTGTGACTTCCCAGGCGATAGACGGCATCCACCAGGTGGGGGTGTACTGCCTGGCTCTGGTGCCCTCCAACACTCTGCCCAAGACTCCCCTGGGTGGCATCCACCTGTCGGAGACCAAGCAGCTCTTCCTGGAGGGGGCGCTGCACCCGTGCAACGTGCTCATGTGCCCGCACACCTGCGTCATCAACCTGCCCAAACCGCGGCAGAAGCAGCCAGGTAGAGTGTGGATGTGTGAGAGAGTGTGATGGTGCGACGGTACGTGGGACGACCGCCGAGGACGTTAGCTTTCACGTTTTTGATCCGTTCAGTCGTTTGTTTGTCAGCAGGATTACGTAAAAAACTGCTGAACTGATTTCCACGAATCTTGGTGGAAACGAGCAACATCTTTTGACGTTCACTGACTTCGTATAAAATAATTTTACGGATCTTAAACGGGTTGAAAATGTTGTATCACGATTATGTTATACGATTATAAATTATCACGGTTATCAGTATTATAGCAGTCAGGTTAAATCATGCTGAAAACGAAAAAAAAACTACAGATACACAAATAGTGATTTAGCAAATGTGGAACATTAACAGAAGGAAGGATTTGTGAAAGAGGTTTTAGTTTTACAGAGAAAGATTCGTTATGCAGGTTTTAAATGAAACAACCATTGTGAACAGAGTCTGTGCACGTGTGAGTCTGTGCACGTGACATTAAAAACACAAAACGAGCAGTGGACGATCTAAAGTGAAACTGGTGTTACCTTTTCATCCCTGACAGAAAAACTCATCTCAAGTAGCTCAGTCTCAATCTCACATCACTTATTTCTCTTCCTGTCTCACCCGTCACCCTCCTCTTCCTCCTCTTCCTCAGAGATCGGTCCTGCGTCTGTGATGGTCGGGAACCTGGTCTCGGGGAAGAGGATCGCTCAGGCCAGCGGCAGAGATCTGGGTCAGATCGAAGACAATGACCAGGCAAGGAAGGTGTGTGTGAGCGGGGGTGTGCTGGTTTTCACCACCACCATCATCTTCATCATCATCATCATATCATCTTCATCAACACTCACACTCTTGCCACACTCATTTGTCATCATGTCGGTGTCATCACACGGCAGCTACATGCTGCTTTGAAGGAGACGTGTGATATTTTCCTCAGTGTTTCTCTTCTCTAGAGTTCTGTAGGTTTTTTGTGAATGTAGCAGGCGGTTGACCAATCAAATCAGAGCAGACTGGGCTTTATCAGGACGGGGCTCTTAAAGAGACAGGAGCTAAAACCAAGTGTTTGAGACAGAGGCTGAAGAGAGGAGCTGCAGCGATGGACAGTTTGAGGAGAGTGACATTTGAAAGAAAACGGCGAAGTCTGATTTGAGCGAGAGCAACAGGCGGTGAGCGCTGCACACAGAACTGATGTTCGTCTCACCACACGCTGCCAGTGCGGCTGTTCCACTGCATGTGAATGTGGGAAGAAAAAAAAGAATGTCAAAATTTTACAACAATAAATACTCAACGCTTCACAGTTGCCAGGGCAACAGCAGACATGGCCTCTGCCGCAGTTTGAGAAAAAGGTTCAGGTTTTTTCTCTTGTCTGGATCTGACAAGTGAACGGGAGGAAGTTCACAAACAGTTTTACTTCAAAAAGAAAAGCTCTGAATGCTGCGTACTCTCTCAAGGTCTCTGTTGTTGTTTGTCGTCGGGTCAGAAGGTCGAACCTCGTTCAGAAACCGCTGCAGCCGCCTGCTCCTGCGTCTGCTGAAGGTGGATCAGGTTCAGGGGAAGAACCGAAGCTCACTCTCTGAACCATCAACACCAGATCATTCCTTCATCCGTCGGCTCATCCATCCATCACCGTTGGCGTGACTGCATGTTTCTGAGGCAAACCCCGCCCACCTCCCTCCAAGTCCATCCCTCTGAAAACCGAGCCCTCTGTGTGAATGAGTTGGTTTTGTTGTGTGTGTATCGGTGTAAAATGGGATTTACCCCGAATTTACCCCTTGACGTACGAAAAGAAACTCGTCCGTTTTAAACCATGTAAACGTCGATAATAGCAATACATCCACTAGAGGGCAGAGCAGAGTCGAGACAACGAACAACAAACATGGAGCCGGTGGGTAGGTTGTGATAACGTTCCTCTTCCGAAAGAGACAAAATCGACCAAAGTAAAAGACGCTCGTAGTTTCTGGCAAAGTCGCAATCTTCACTATTCTTAAAATTTCTTCCTTGTGTCCAAACGGTCATCTCGCTTGAACTAGTGGCTGCACTGCCCCCTACAATTTCAGGTGGTACTGCTCCATTTCGTCACTTTCATCAGTATCCGTAAGCTTTCAGAAGACGTGCACAATTTTGGAGGAAATGAACGCAGAGTACGAACAGAAGGCTCCGTCCTTTTCTGTATTTGGATCCAACGTTGAGCATAAATGAGCCTTTGCACGTTTACACGGTCAAACACTCATCAGACGGAAACAACGGAACCAACACGTGAAGCTTGGTTCAGACGTTCAGGTGTGAAAACGGCCTTAAATGACAATGAATCATTCCCACTCTTTTTAAGAAAACGTGATCCTGAGATTTCTGTTGCTAAATTACCTGAAGGGGAGAAATTAAACTTCTTAAAATACTTTCCCTTGGGCGCTTGGAGAGATGATCGTACACAACCGACAACGGAGCGGCAGAATTCAGAATTCAACAGCGCTCACTGACGGATACAATTCAAGTGACGAGATCAGATTTCTATCTACACCCTGGAATTCAACAAGAACACACACACACACACACACACACACACACACACACTCTCACTCTCTCTCTAAGTGCAAACAGAGGCTCTTTGTGGTGGTTCACTTGCCGGCCCTCTCTCACAGAGATAACATGGCTTTTACCAGCAGGCAGGTTCCAGTTTGTTTGATCTCAGGCTTCACAGCATCTGTTACACAAAACACACAAACCACCAAATGGCTGAAATCTACCAGTAACATCTGGATGATTGGTTGTGGATGATGTGAAATGATTTCTGGCTCCAGATGTGTTAAATCTGCACAAATCTCAGAGGCTTAGAACCTGAAGTGGAGCTGCTACAGAGCTCTGGTCGGCAGTTTGTTCAAATTGTATTAATATCGAACGTATCTCTCGTCCGAATCGCACCAAATTCGACACTGCACTTCCTCGGGCCTCTAACAACACACACGACGAGTATGAAGCTGAGAGAATGAATAGTTCCTGAGATATGTGAGTCACATACACACAGATTCTTAGCATTATTACACAATGTTTCAGGTTATTTCTTGCCAAAGTCCCTTTGTGTATTTGAATGATCGTCAATATGCACCGTACTCGGTGATTCAGCTGACGTCGTTGGGCTCATACATGTGCAGTCATGGAGCCGCGAGGCGTTTAGGAGAACAGCCCCCCCCCCAAGCTCTCCATGTTAATGTATGAGGCAGGAAAGCGAGGAAAAGTGTAAAGGAAGCAGACTTTGATTTGCTGCGATGAAAAGTTTCATGAAAGCTCAGAGTCGAGCCGACAAGCAGCCGAGTGATGTTTTTCATCGAGTGGGAGAAAAGACGTCTTTACATCTTTTCACCCCAGAGATTCGTGCATGAAGCTGTTTCGTCAGCCAGCGGCTTGTAAGGCTGAAACCGGAAACTTTGCATGGTGAAGAGCTGAGTGATGTTTTCAACAGGCTCCACCACTTAAAGAATCACTGAGAAGCTGGTTCCACATGAGAAACGTATATTTCTATTACTCCGTTCATTAGTACTTTCACTTAATAATTCATCTTTTACCTTTAATTAAAACATATTTGTGTTGAAAGCAGAGAAAAGTCTTGAGAAATAGAGGTTCATCTGCTCTGCGGTCGGTGACTCTGGATTTTGAGTCCACACACACACACACACACACACACACACACACACACACACACACACACACACACACACACACACACACACACACACACACACCACCCTCCCTGCAATTCACCGCTCGGCAGCAAATAGTGAAAAATTCATGAGGCCAGAAACCAACTCTTCTCTCTCGCTTGATCCGTTCTCTCAACTCAGAATTTGTGGCAGTACGTATAAAATAATAACAACAACAAAAAACATTTGAATGTTGGATGCCAGTTACTATGACAACGGCCAAAGCTTCGCGTCTGCCCCGATTAGCTCCACCCACCAGGAAAAGTGAGTCCGAGAATGATCATTGGCGATAAGAGAAAAGAGAAGTTGTTGTCACATTAAATTCTGATGATGTTTTTACAGTGATTCTTAGCTGCTCTGTTGCCTTCTACATATGCTCAGGATTGTGCATGTGTGCATGTGTGCATGTGTGTGTGTGTGCGTGTGTGCGTCACCCAGTCTCACTGTTCCTGTGTCCCTGCTTGTGTCTTCCAGTTCCTCTTCCTGTCTGAGGTGTTGCAGTGGAGAGCCCAGACCACGCCGGACCACGTCCTGTACACACTGCTCAACTCCAGAGTAAGACCTGTCTGCACCATTGTGTGGTTTCACACTCATGTTTGTGCGCTTTTGCACCGTGGGCTTTTATTGTTAATTATTTCAGTGCTGAAAACTCTCAAAGCCTCCAAAGCATTTGTTATTTGACGACTGTAGAATATTAGTGAACACAAAACACAAGGGTTGCATTGGTGTAATATAACATGACCCGTTTATTGAGTGTCGGATTCTTTAAAACACAAAATAACCTGGAAGATAACTTTTAATACTTTATAATTACTTGATAACTTGTTTAGTCGTCTCAATTTCATCTGTTAAATCTTATTTTTGTGGCGACCCCCAGAAATGATCTCGTGAACCCTCAGTTTGAGAATCACTGTTCAAAAGGAATTTCTCACATAAAGTGCAACCAGAGCTAAAAACAATATCCTAATAGATGTGGAGGTGCATTTATTTCTTCTTATAAGTGAATATGAAAACAGGCACTTGTGATAAAAGTGAATTCAATGTCAGATTGTCAACAGTTGCTCTGTGGATTGTTTTTAACTTGAGATGCAGTAAAGATCCAAATATTTCACCTAGGAACAGAAAACTAGATCAGACATTTGCTTTAATATTAGTGTCTGTTTTAGTTTTTTATTAGCGTGCAATGATGAAATTCAAGTAAAAAAAAACAATGAAATTGTTCGTTTGTGTGTTTATGGAGACAGGATTGATGGTTGTGTGGTTGTGTGTGAACTGGCTCCGTGTGACAGATAGTTTGCATAATCGCAATATGATTCGCGGGTTTGTTTACAGCTGTTTGGTGCCGAGACGCTGCCACAGAAAATAGGACTTGACATCTGCTGATACACACTGATGATTGAATGTGTCAATCATGTGTGTGTGTGTGTGTGTGTGTGTGTGTCCCTCCAGGGTACGATAGCCAGCTCTCTGACTTGCGTCCAGCTGCATAAGCGAGCAGAGAAGATCGCCGCCATGCTGGCTGAACGGGGCCACCTGCAGGACGGAGACCACGTCGCACTGGTCTACCCTCCAGGTAACCAGTCACCTCCCTTTCTGATCTGCCTTGTTTTCGTCCTCTCGCTCTTCATCACATTAAACGTGTGAACCTGGGAGTCGATTCCTCTCCTCCCATCTCTTCCTCCCACTTTAACTTCCTGTGGTAACGCGACTAACTGTACTTTGCACGATCCAGTATTGTATCATCCCCCCTGCACGAATACACCACAGCAAACTCTCCATCCTCCTCCGCCTCCAGGTATCGACCTCGTCGTGGCGTTTTACGGCTGCCTTTACGCCGGCTGCGTGCCGATCACGGTGCGACCGCCTCACCTGCAGAACATCTCCACCACGCTGCCCACCGTCAAGATGATCGTCGAGGTAAAATCACTGTCCTGCCTTTACCTGATGTATTAATGATGTGTGAGATAGTTTGAAACTTATACTTGGGTTGCCCTGGTGACCTTTTAGGCCTTTTGAAGGTGACCAGTTTGTGTTTGAGTCCACAGAACACTTTTCAGGGGTAAACAGCGTTACAGCAGAATCCAATACAATTGAAGTAAATGCCTCCATACTGCTCCTGTGGTGTCATCCAAGTGTCCACAAGCCCAGACATTCAAATTCGACTCGAAACTGCGTCATTTACACAAAGTTTTAAAACTAAATGTCCTCTGATATCTTCCTCCTAGTTACTGCAGCTAACGTGAGTTCTCAGGAGAATATAGGATATACAGTTATATATAGATATCAAAGGACATTTGGTTTAAAAACTTGGTGTAAATGACGCAGTTTCGAGTCGAATTTGAATGTAACAACAAAATATCTGAGCACAGTTTGAGCAAGTCAAAGCTCAACCTGCGGCGCTGAGAGCGAGCGCAGGGTTTTGAGTGAGAGAGAAATCTGAACCCCACAACATCTGTTTTCTGAAATAGATGATGTAAAATCTCATTAATTAACATTTTCCGGTTGGAAATATGCGCTTGATGATTCTTTTAATCTTGGTTGAGAATAAGTCTTGTGTTAATTGAACCACGCTGACCCTCATCACTCTACTTCGTCACCAGTCGCTCTACACGCCAGAGGCCCTGAGCTCACGGCTTCTGTTTCTCTGCTGTGAATCTCACAGGAAGTGATGTAGTAGGTTTGGAGATCACATGGCATGATGTTGTGTGGTGTTGGATTAGATTGAGGTTGTCGGTTGTGTGCGGTGCAGGTGAGCCGGTCGGTGTGTATGATGACCACACAGCTCATCTCCAAGCTGCTGCGGTCGAAGGAAGCCTCGGCCGCCGTGGACGTCCGGACCTGGCCGCCTGTCCTGGACACAGGTACACGCACTGAAAGCAGCTTCTGTGATCAGAGAGTGAAACTAAGACAAACTCAAAGTGAACAAAGTGCTGAATCTGTGGGAAGATCACGAAACAACCTGACTGTCACTCATACCTCCACCGAAACTGAGTAAACCCACAGATTGTCTTGTTCTTATAGTAGAAAAATGAAAAAAGAAAATCCTGAATCTGCACCAACATTGAATGGGTTCCTCTCAGGTTCCTCTCAGGTTCCATCCCAACGCCCAGTTTGGTGGAAATCGGCAATTTTTTACGAAATATTACTGTAAAATAAAACATACAAACACATTTGGGTGAAAACACAACCTTCAAGGTGGAGGTAGAGTTTATCAATCAATCAATCAATCAATCAATCAATCACATTTTATCTTTACAGCTCAAAAAAAACCTTTAAACTGTGTAACTGTGAAAAGGCTGTAGAAACCTGAGAGTCACATGTGAGGGATTCGTCTCCCGGGACGGACAGAAGAGAAACAGAGCATCAACTAAACTAAAACTAAATCTGACTCTACTGTTTTTATTGCTACACTGAAGATATGGAAATAACACTGTGCTACTGTCATGGCTGAGTTGTGTTGATGGTGATTTTTCTCTTCAGACGATTTGCCAAAGAAGAAACCTCCTCTGCTGTATAAACCGTCCAACCCCGACACCCTGGCCTACCTGGACTTCAGCGTCTCCACCACTGGCATGCTCGCTGGAGTCAAGGTGAACGCACGCACGCCTCCTAACACTGATCCAACGTGTCTTCGTTAAACACGCGTATGTAATATGCCACTTCTGCTCGAAAAACAAAAAGGAGAGGTCATGAGTCAACACCTTTTTTTGTGTGTGTGTGTGTGTGCGTGCGCTGCAGATGTCTCACACAGCCACCAGTGCCTTCTGCCGCTCCATCAAGCTGCAGTGCGAGCTTTACCCGTCCAGAGAGGTCGCCATCTGTCTGGACCCCTACTGCGGCCTGGGCTTCGTCCTCTGGTGCCTTTGCAGGTTAGACACACACACACACGCACACACACACACACACACACACACACACACACACACACACACACACACACACAAACACACAAACACGCAAGCAAGTCGGTCTAAGCTGTCAATTATGACGTTCTATCTATCATCAAATAACTGAAACTTGAACATCAGTGTGAAAAGAACGACCAAAAAATGACAGAAAACATCTTTGACAAACATTTATTTAACAGAAGCTTTGAGTTTTGAGTTTGGTCCATCTCCCATCTGCTAACATGGAGGAGGTGGGGTTCATGACCCATACTGCAACCAGCCACCAGGGGGAGATCAAGAGGTTTTGGCTTCACTTTACGGATCTGTCGTCCATCTTTATTAACAGTCTGTGGTTTTATCCCGTTAGCTACAATTAGCTTGTTTTCAGGAAACTGTTCAGGTGCTTCATGGAATCCCGTCTTTTTATGAATGAACAGCTGAGTGATGATTATTCAATGCAGCGCTAAATCTTTCCCATCATCAGTACAACATAATCCGTCCGTGCTCAGGTCTGGTGTCTCTCTGCAGTGTGTACTCAGGTCACCAGTCCATCCTGATCCCTCCCTCCGAGCTGGAGGTGAACCCGGCTCTCTGGCTCTCCGCTGTCAGTCAGTACAAAGTCCGCGACACCTTCTGCTCCTACAGCGTCATGGAGCTGTGCACCAAAGGCCTGGGCCTGCAGACCGACTCACTGAAGGTAAGGAGGGGAGCTTTTTATCGTGCACAACAAACTGAGCCTCTGAAGACATCATCGGTTCTCACCGTCCGTCCTTCCTTGTCCCCTTCAGTCTCGAGGCTTGGACTTGTCTCGCGTGAGGACCTGTGTGGTCGTAGCGGAGGAGCGTCCCAGGATAGCCCTGACGCAGTCCTTCTCCAAGCTCTTCAAGGACCTGGGCCTCCACCCTCGAGCCGTCAGCACTTCCTTCGGCTGCAGGGTCAACCTGGCCATCTGCCTGCAGGTCAGTCCGACTGTCCCCTCCGTCCTCTGGACTTTACTTTGCCTCCGTTTCACTGTTGCACGACTGGGGACGTTTCTTGGTTTGACGTTCTGGCTGCTGTTGGAATCGTGCGTTACCCCCCCCTGAGAAACGAGCTGTTCTCATTCTTTATGAGCTTATGAATGACGACCAGCTGAGTTTGTGATTGTGTGTTTGAACCCATCCATCCTTTTTAAAACTTTTTAGTTTATGACCTTAACTGCAGCCAGCCACCAGGGGGCGATCAAGACGCGTTGGCTTCACTTATGGGATCTGCCATGTCGTCCATGTGTATTTACAGTCTATGGATGAAACATGTCCTGGGTCTGTTTGACTCTGTTGGACGAACTGATGGATTTTTGAATTGTTCTTTGTGGGAACGACGTTCTAATCAAGTGTCGAAGCCACAGAACTTCAATTTGTTTGATTCTCCGCATTAATCGGCTGAATGGAACCTGTTCATTGGCTAATTTCTGGTTCTGCAAGTGTAAAAACATCATTCTTAGGTTTTTATAAATATGCCGCAGCAGACGTGTGGTTTTCAGACAGCAGCATCGTCCAGAGAGAAAACGACCTCAGTCAATAGTTTATTCTATTTTCTCTCGTCCAGAAAAACCTTCACTCAGATTTCTCTCTGCGTGTCTCATCGTTTCATTTCAAGCCGATCACTGCTTCTACGCATCAACTATGATTTTCAGCTTTCAGTGGATTATTTGCAGGTTCATCTAAAAATACATAAAAGTCTTAAGTTTCATCTGCTGCGGATAATTGAATTAAAGTTACTGTCCGAGGTTTTATTGAATATTTCTGTTATTATCTCCATTAGTTTGTTCAATGTTGAGCAGCTCGACTCAGACATGATATCAGACTGAACTTTTTCTTTCTGTTGGCTGTAAATGACCAAATTAACATTGGGCTTAAAAAACCTGCTTTGATTTTTATGTTTTATGATGGATTTCGACAATGTTGAAGAAAAACAATTCAGAGAAATGTTGTAATATTACGATAAACTCATTGTTTTATAAGAATAACGTCGTAATATCATGAGAAAAAGACGGGATTTTACTTGAAGAAAAGTTGTAATTTAACACAAAGTTTAATATCATGAGGAAAAGTTGTAATGTTATAAAAACACTAACATTTTTTATGAGAAGAAATGTCATAATTTTACAAGAATAAAGTTGAAATATAACGTCTTGTTTTCGCGTCATATTACGACTTTATTCTTGAAATTGCCGATTGTTTTCCTCTTCAACGTGGCCCTAAGACGCCGTCGTAGTTTCTTTGAGTTTTCCATCTTGACGTTTTTTTTCCTCCCTCTTCCTCCTTGTTTTTATGCATAACCACACCCACATATCTCATCCATGGTTATGTCTCCACCCTCCTTCCTTCCCCCTTTACTTTCCTCCTCCTCCTCCTCCGCCCCTCTTTGCTGCTGTAGCCTCACAGGCTGGGAAAGCTTGCCGACCAGGTAGGGAACCGACCCCCCCACCCCAGTCACCACCACTACACCCACTGCTCGTCAGCACATCACCCATCAGCTGGCTTTAGGTTGTAGTTTGAGGGAACTGGGAGAAAACGCAGCGGCCTTGATTGTGCCGTCATCACCAGCGGTGTTTTACGGCCTTTCTACAAAAATCTATTCCTAAAAGTCTAAAAGTCCACATCGAAGAACAGCTCCTCCAAAAGGACTCAAGTCCAAGTAAACATACTTTACTCAGGTACAAGTATCAGAGTACAGGCTCTGAAGTTACATTGATATGGTTCAAAGAAGATTCCACTTAAATCACTGTGACTCCAAATCGAATAGAAAACTAAAAACAGGTTAAATCATGAGGAACAATCATGGAGGATGAGATGTGACCGATCTGTTGAATGGAGTTTTCTTCGTCGCTGACTCGTCACTTTCTTCCACGTTGTTTCTATTGGTCCAAGACATCTGAGACATCTGAGCCACGCCTCCTCTCGTCTGTCTCGTCTTCATACGTCTTTGACGTCGTGTTACGATCTGCAACGATAGATGCACAACAAGGAATCGTCTTTTCTGCGTTAATGTCCGATGTTGGGAAGGTGGAGCTCGATGATGCAAAATAAAAAATAAAAAAGGATAATTCATCTCAAATGCATTAAAACAAAAGTAACGAGCCTGTTTTGAAAATGCGAGGAGTAGAAAGTTCATATATTTCTGTTCAAAAGTCGAGTAAAAGTTCAATGTCGTCAGAAAAATAAAAGTCAAGGACAGATACGTGAAAGAAACAGTGAGGGTGCAGGTTTGAGAGAGGGATCATGAAAAGGATCCGTCCTCTGTGGACATGTCTTTGCAAAATGCTGCCAAATATTACGTGAAGAACTTTGAAGTGTGACAAAGACGAGATCGGATTGAAAAGTCTTTAAACCCACCTCAGTCGCCTGCTGCTCCTCGGCCTACGCTGCGTGAGGACCTCCGACTCCCAGCATGCCGCTGGGTGTCTGGTGCTGGGCTCTCTGGAGGGGACGATGGGGGGGGGAGGTTCTGATCTCTTTTTCCACCGTCTTGATCTTTTCTCTCTCACTTCTCACATTTAGCTGACACCTGTAGTCCACACATCGTGATTTTATTTACGTATTTATCTGGAGTTTTTATGCACAAGGATCTAATCACTGAAACCTTTCCTCCATCTTGCTTTTCCCCCGACTTGGTTTCACTCTTTTATTTCCTCTTAAAGGAGACATACGAAGCTTTTCTTATCTTTCCTCTGGCGTGTTGCGTAGTTTGTTTGTGAATATTAAGATACGCCAGTGTACGAGCCAATACAGAATCCTGATGTCATGTGACACACTTACGTAATGCCACGCACCAGAAGCCTTTGACCAATGACAACACAGAGAGGCCGCTAGCCAATCAGAGAAGACTGGGCTTCATCTGGAGGGGGGAGGAGCTAAGACCAAGTGTTTGAGACAGCGGCTGAAAAGAGGAGCTGCAGCACTGGACAGTCTGAGGAAAGATGTTTTCTGAACATTAGAGCGTGAACATTTCAAGTGATAACAATAAGTAAAATAATTGACCTGAATATGAGCAGAATATGTCTCCTTTAAAAAGTTCGGAAATCGGATGGTGTTGGTTTTATTCTTTCACTTCTTTTTCCTTCCTTTTAATCCGTGTTTAGTTTGGCTGATTTCCGTCATAAACCACTCCCACATCGTTCCCTCCGCCCTTTTGTGAATGTCGCAGTTTCTCCATCTTTACTCCCCAAGCTTCTCCCCCCCGCTGTGAAGGGAGAAGCTTGTGTCTGTGAGCACTCGTGCACGAGCAGTAGCCAGCATCCCCGGTCGCCTGGTAGGAGCAGAAGTAGCTGTAGAGGTTGTGGTGGTGGATGTTGTTGTTTTGCAGTCGCGTGTTAGCATGAGAGAACATCGTTGTGTTGACTCTTTGGTCTCTGGTGATTTTCAGGGCACGTCCGGACCCGACCCCACCACTGTGTTCGTTGACATGAGAGCGCTGCGGCACGACAGGTGAGTCAAACAACACAGAGCTCCAGTCTTGTAATTAACAACTATTTCACTACATGTCATCATTAGGTTTAACATTATTTCAGCTTTTAATCATAATTTGGAAGTGTTGAGTCAGACATTCGTGGTCGCCAGAGGTTGAATCTCTGCTTTCCACTGAGCGCCACCAACAGGTCAAACTTTCCACCGTCCGACTCTTGACTGAATTCCTGTCGGTCTTGGCTGAGAGTTAGCACAGAAGGCTAACATGTTATCACCCTCCGTTGGAGTGTTTATATGAAATAATTGTGTTTAATCACACGTCAGTTTTATTTATCGTAGTCACCATGATCGTGACGATCCTGGATCTGTTTATGTTTGTGATCCTGACACGTGTTTTATTTTCTACTGCTGCCCAGGGTCAGATTAGTGGAGCGGGGGTCACCACACAGCCTGCCGCTGATGGAGTCTGGGAAGGTGAGTGTTTTAATGTGTGTGTGTGTGTGTGTGTGTGTGTGTGTGTGTGTGTGTGTGTGTGTGTGTGTGTGTGTGTGTGTGTGTGTGTGTGTGTGTGTGTGTGTGTGTGTGTGTGTGTGTGTGTGTGTGTGTGTGTGTGTGTGTGTTATTGCAGACTGTCACTCTGCTCTTTTCTGTTTGAGCAGATTCTACCGGGGGTCCGAATCATCATCGCCAACCCGGAGACCAAGGGACCAATGGGGGAGTCACATCTCGGAGAGGTTTGTCTGAGCTTCAACACGGATCAATTACAATCCTGGTTTTAAACATAAAGATCGCAGACTGTGACACAGAGATGACGATTTCATAGACGTAAGCGACTCATGGAGTCGTTTCAAATGAAATCAGTTGTTGCAACTGAAGTTTTATCGTGTTTGCAGATCTGGGTGCACAGCGGCCACAACGCCAGCGGTTACTTCACCGTGTACGGCGACGAGGCGCTGCAGTCGGACCATTTCAACTCCAGACTCAGCTTCGGGGACACACAAACCATCTGGGCTCGAACCGGGTACCTGGGCTTCCTCCGCAGGACCGAACTCACCGACGCCAGCGGAGGTGAGGATGTGACGGAGCTGATCCGGGCAGTCGGCTCGTCGAATACTGTCCGTGTGTCAAACGATCTATGGTGCAGAGTGAAGTTAGAAAACTTTGTGTTCATCCTACCTGGTTTGATCTGCAATTGTGTGTGTGTGTGTGTGTGTGTAGAGCGTCATGATGCCCTGTACGTGGTCGGTGCTTTAGAAGAAGCCATGGAGCTGAGAGGGATGCGTTACCACCCCATCGACATCGAGACCTCCGTCATCAGGACGCACAAGAGCATCACAGAATGGTGAGTAATGTGTCTTCACGTGACATCACAGTGCACACCACGACAGAGTGGGTCAGCTGGGCGAATCAGAGCAGGCTGGACGTGGATTGCAAGATTAATCCATAATGAAAATACTCGTAAAATGAATCCCTCGATCGCAAGTGTTAGTGCTCGTGTTGTCGTCCTCTGTGCCTCCAGCGCCGTGTTCACGTGGACCAACCTGCTGGTGGTGGTGGTGGAGCTGGACGGCTCGGAGCAGGAGGCGCTGGACCTGGTCCCCCTGGTCACCAACGTGGTGCTGGAGGAGCACTACCTGATCGTGGGCGTGGTGGTGGTGGTCGACATCGGCGTCATCCCCATCAACTCCCGCGGCGAGAAGCAGCGCATGCACCTGCGCGATGGCTTCCTGGCCGACCAGCTGGACCCCATCTATGTGGCTTACAACATGTAGCGACTCCCCCTGGTGGCCGATGCGGACGTGGACGAAGGATTATTTCGTAACATGCAAAGATTGTCTGCACCTGAGGCTGAAGAACGGATAGGAACCGGAGTTTCTGGTGTAAGGGGAGGAAATAGTTGTTTTTTTTGCCCCAAACTTTGTCTCTCAGGCAACACGTTATCCCAGCTTATGTCTCAAGTGGTAATATTAGGGTTCAGGTTCAGGTTGGAAGAAGTGAGGTTTGCACTGAGAAGAAAAGCAGCCAACACCTTCCAGGGCTGGAGAGCCGTCGCTCGTTTGTTCCCGCGGCCGCGCGACGAGATGCAGACGAGGACAATCGTTAACGTAGCAAAGATTCTGGCTTTTAAAACTACACGACAACTTTTCTTTGTTTGTTTCTAAATTTTAGGCTATTTTTCGAAAAACATATTTACAAAAAAAAAACAAAACAAAGGAAACTGTGGCAAAAATGATGTTTTACGTTTTTACGGTGTCAACCATTAGAAAGTGAGAGATATGTTTTGATACGAGGGTCCGAGGGCGTGAATCAATGAGGTACTAACAGTTCGTGTCATGTTGGCTTGTTTTATTTCTCTCCTCTTTTTTGTAAGTGTTACGTTTTTTTAAGTCATAATTATTTCCTGAACCGTTTCAGCAGGAAATCAGTTTGCTAACTTTCATAAACTAACGGCTGCAGCCTTCAACGCCGTTTATTTTTCCGTACGAACCGGCTTCGACTGAAGCGAAACAACACATAAATTCATATCATGTAAGTATGTACAAAAAGAAACTGATTTAATTTATTTTGTCTCTTTTAGAAGTATATGACGAGACGTTCAAGAATGTTTTGCTCTTGAATATTTGCTAATATAAAAAAAACCTTGTATTATCATGAGTGAAACACACTCGCATTAAGCATTTTATGGAAAATAGAAATATATGATTATAGATAAAAATTCAAATTCATTCATTTCGGACAGAAGCAGCTTCACACTTTTTATCTGCATGTTGGTCTGAAATGTTTGAGTCAGCCGAAAGAAAAGTTTCATTCCCGTGAAGAGTTCTGAACCAAAGTCGTCTCTCCTCGAAATTTAACGTCTTTAAATTTGTAATCGATCTGTATTTTTATTGGATTCACAACATGAAGGCTGAAGCACTTCATGCAATTCTACTTTCCAACAGCAGGAGGCAGTAACGGGCTGAAACGCAGCAAGAGGAGCCTTGAAAAAAATCCTGCTTGTTGGTAAATTAACGATTTTAAATGTGTTTAAAAAAAATCTAAATTGTAAAATGTTTTATGTGGAAGGAAATTAATTTGTTTTCAGGGAAAAACAAAGTTTAAAAAAAGGCACGAAATACATATTTTTGAATTTAGAGAACAATTGATGGGAATAATTTGAAGAAGCTAAAAATGATATGCGTACATATAGGATATTACTGACCTCTAGTGGCGACCAGGGAGACTTACAACAACATCCTCCTGGTAAGATTATCATCTTGTGTATTATACACACGTTTCACTTTGGGTCAGAACTCTTCAGATAAACATTCATTAGGGAACAAACTGATCTTTAAAATGTGACGAACAGGAAAGTGAATCACGACGAGACAAGTTGTAATTTCTCCGTCATCACGGGACTGAAACTCCTCGGCAGGAAAACGTGAATCCCCCCCGACATGGCAGGAAGTGGAACAGCTGCTACGACTGTAAATATCAGAGTCAGACGTCCGTCATATTTTTTTACGTGGACGGATCGGTCAGGGCTCATTACAGCGACGTCACACCAGGAACAGACTGAACGAAACAGGAAGCGAAGGAGTTCGACCCCAGAGCTGTGGAGGTCAAAGGTCGGAGAATGTTCAAGTTTCAACATCAGGATTTTTTTTTTTTTTTTTAAGAAAAAGCACTTTCTTCAACGTTTTGTTTTTATCCTTTAATCGGTGACATGTTTTTTTTAAAAGGTTTTAAAAATGTCTTATTTGAGTTGACAGACGTCTTTCAATCAAATAAATATTTCAACAATTTTGACAATAAACGTGTTCGTCTTATTTCCTGTTGTAATAATAATACGCCTCACGGTGTTGCTGTTTTTCAATCTCAATTTTATTTTCAAGTAAAAAAAATCTGGTTTGTGGAATTTCTATAATATAACATTATGCTTTGATATGCAATGCCAATCATTTTTTATAGCCTGAGATTTCCTTAAATCTTATTCAAAATATATGTTGTACTTTGTCTCACTATGACATCATAGTGACATTTTTTATACGGTTATTACATTTCAGGTCTTTGATTACTGTTCACTTTATTTATTACTATATGACAACTTGACATAAACGAGGCTTTTAGACATTTTTATGCCTTAATATATTTGTATTTCTTAAGATACAATTACTTTGACATTTTACGATACTATATTTTTCATATACTTTTGAGATTTTAATACCTTAGTACTTAATTTTTTCATGGATACAATGTGTATTTTAGAACATGTCTTACTGTACAAACTTGTGATTTTCTTCAAAACTTGACATTTTAACATCTTACTGTACGATATGAGATTTGAATATCTTGCTATACTATGACTTAATATATATATATTTGTATGCCTTACTATATTGTTATGCTTTACTATACCAAGATTCTATACTATGACGTTTTTCTTACTATACCATGTTTTTTTAAGCCGAGACAGAAAACAGCAAGAATCATGTTTAAGCTTTTTCAGAGAAATCATTTTTACAGAAAAACATCAAAAAGAGACATTTTTGATACATTTATTTCCTCCATGTTAGCACATAGAATATATTTATATACATATTGCTGGCTACAGCATCAAAAAAGAAATATCAGGAGCATAGAAAATGTTAAGCCACGATTAATAGTTTACATATGGACAGAACAGAAGAACATGATCTCCAGGAGATGAGGACAAACCAAGTTTTAACTAGAATTATTCCAGTTAAAAGTAACTATACTCTGTAGGTATAAGCAGGATTTCATATAGTACTCACACCGTATCACGTACTGAGGGAATAGAAACAGTGAAAAGTCTGGGTCTGGTCGACCGTGTCATTGATTTGCTGAAGTTTCAAGCTGAAACCGATTTGAAAATGTGATTTAGCTTAAGTGAATTTCCCAAAAAAATGAAAAAAAACATCATTGTCATATTGCATTACTCTGAGGAAGTGCAAAAATCTCTTCTTCACACGAGGGAAAACAGAATAAGGAGCCACAGATACACACCTTTACTCATGCAGTTTAAAAACCAGAGATACAAACTGGAATGACATCAATTTTCTTTTCCACATAGCGGAAAACAAACTAAATTCACTGAAATCTTTACGGCTGGATGGACGAATATAAAAACAGTAAAAGAGAAGCGGCTTCGCAGCGTCACGTAAAATGTGTCATGCACTTATGAGTTGGTTTTCAACAGTATGTTAAAAACCAACACATTGAATCACTGGGATACGTTGAAGGTGCAGTGTGGTTCACGGTGTTTGAAATAATAACAAAAAGAGAAACTGAGACACAGACATGCTGAAAATGACACACAGCTCATGATTACGGTTGTACATTGTACAAAACTAAAACTAACAGTCATCCAGAAGAGAACAGCTGAAATCCAATATTTGTGAATTCATTTACAATGTACATATCATGTGACGGAGACATTTTATTTACATGTAGTGCAATGACGACGAAAAGAAAACGTTTGATGCCGAAACTCGGAGGAGAACTGTGATAAAACATGAGATGAAGAAAACGTTCAGAAAAGTGAAACGGTGGCAGAACGGCACGACGACGGCTGACATGTTAGAGTGATGCGCTCGAAACGAATTTCAAAACAAAAGACCAGGTTTAGAAATCAGGCGTCGTGACAGTAAATTCTCCGACAGGGGACCAACGATAATAATCACATTGTTCGCTCCAATACTTTAAAGACTTCTGTGTTTCCAAAACCTGCAGAATCGTATCAGGGCTTCACTGTTGCATCACGTGAGTCGCGCTGTTGCGACAACACTGCGGTTGGTTGTGTGTCTGTTTTCAACACACACACACACACACACGTCGTCGTTTATTCAACCCAACACTCCACACGCACCTTCGGCCTCCAGAAATACGAAATCTGCCGCTAGAAATATCCCATAATCAAAGCTGTGTAACTGAGATGGCGGCTGGACTTGTCAATTGTCCATCGTCGCCATGCAGCCCATAATTCAATATTCTCTTACTTTGATATCAAACCCTTTTTCCTGAATTTCAGAGCCGGGGCGACCCACAGGCGACACAGCATCACCGGCGCTGCTCTAATTCCACTTTTGACTCTGCTTAAAAAGTCTGGACTTTAACTTTCTGCATCTGTGAAACCAGGATTCCAATCTCCCAACGCGGAAAGTTTGTCTTTTTACCTTTTATGTGGTATAATCAGGGAAACCCAGACGCAGGAAGCTGAAGTAAGAAACTCAAACATGTTCCCGCAGGAGGCTCATGGTGTTTTGCCTTCGTTTAGTTTTTATTGAGCATTTTGATTTCCTGTTGGTACAGAATGAAAAGCAACATCAATATATAGTTCATAACGTACAGTTAGCATGTGCTATAGAATGGGCACACGGCACAAGTATACCACCTTAACTCAGAGTTCACTTTTCATTTACCACACAACCAGAAATAAAAGCCTGGTTCTGCCCACTATGTGAACATGTACGGTGCTTTATTCTCCACACGTCACCAGCAGCACAAACCAAAGCGGGTTTAGAAAAAGAAAAGGATCTGTACAGAGAAGGTGAATTATTATTTTTCCTCCGTTCAGTCAATCTTCATAACTGAGGAAACAGTCAAACTTTAAAAGTGTCGCACTTCTAAAAATCAAAACCTGGCAATTTTATTGCCGCATTGAGGAAGGAAAAAAAAAAAATCCAAGCACCAAAGGTATAAACAATCGACCTCCATCTCAGGGAGAAGAATAGAAAAGATTGATTTGATCATTCACATTTGCATAATGTTTTATATTGGTCCATCCGTCTTCTTAATTTTTTATTTGTTGTTTTCTTTTACCGCGATGAATGAAAAAAAGACGATGGAACTATCAACATGCATGAAGATGAGAAACAGGCACTGACCACCAACGACAGCACGAGCAGTGAAAGAGTCTCGGAGCTTTACTTACACGTCAGATTAAAAAAAAGGAAAAGATGCATTTCGAGTGTATATCATATTATAAAAATTACACTTACGACGCTCGGAAAAATATACAAAGCAAAGCCGGGACGGGAGGACTCACCAGGTCTTCTGGTTTTTCTGGGAGAGGGGGGGGGGGTTACACATATTTGGGCTGTCAACAAAATGAAATGTGCAAAAAAGTATGTGGAAAAACGGTCAAATCATGGAACCTCTCTAAGATCCAGCTCAAGAAAGATTGTTCTACATTTTCCCAATTTAGAGCAGCGAAAAAAAGGATTTTTCACATTTAATTTTAATACCTGACTCATTAAAATGTGTCTGTTAAAAAAAAGAAGGAAAAATTGCATAATATTAATTATAATATCAATAATAATACATGGAAGATATTTTTTGCTGGCGTCTTTTAAAGCCGAACTCATGACCCTGTTCCCAATAAGCCTTGATTTTAGGTAGAAATGATAAAAGGTGCTATTCACCACAAGCGCCTCGTGAAAAGAAAAACAGAGTGAGCATCCACACGTCGACACCTTATGCAGTTTTTTGTAGTTTTTCAGGAAGTTTTCTCTATGAAAGCAGAGCTCGGTCAATGCAGCGGTAGTACTTACAGTGGGGGGTTCGACAGTGTGTATTTGTTGCATTTACAGTAAGAAAAATGACTCTTTTAAAAAATTCAGGTAATAAAATGTCTTCTGTTAATGCTCATCTGTTACTACACACTTAAATAACACATTCTCTGACACAAGCTCAAAATTAGCACTTCAGTAAAGGAAAAGAATAAAAACTCAAAAGAAGCATAAAAGTCAGACCAGGGCTCGTTTGAGCCGAACTCTCCAACGATCTGTTCACGAGAAGAGAAATCAATACAATGGGTACATTAAATAACAGAAACAGAACCAATCGCTCGTCCCAAGCAGAGATTCGGGTCCACAAAGTTTTCAGGAAGGCAAGTAGAGAAGCAGGAAGGAGGGTGGGGGGGGGTGTGTGTGGGTGTGTGTGTTGTAGACACTGACTGACAGGCGACGGAGAGGGCGAGAGCCATTGGCGAGCTGTGCAGGGGTCAGAGAGGGCGGGGCTTCATCGCTCATCTCTTCCGGCGGCAGGTTCGTTTGTGGTCGGCGTGCCAGTGCTCCTGCTGACACTTGATGGAGCAGTACGAGGTGTTCCAGCAGCAGTGGTACATGGCCTCCTCCTCACAGTTATAACACTGCGGACGACAAACCAGCGTGGTCACCACTTCAGCGACAACATGCGAGTAAAGTTTGTTATTTCTTGTCCATTGAGTTTAACTTTCACACGTGAAAAAACACAGCAGGAGATTCTCCAGTCGGACGAGGTCACAGGAACAGAAGAATCTACCTCATCCTCCACGTGTATGTCTTTGTTTTTATTCAGATTAGCGTGTCTCACTTGATATCAACGCGCCCACTCGCTTGTGGAGAATCCTCCAGATCATCTCCTGCTGTGTTCTCACTCAGACATTCTGCGGAGGTTTTACTAAGGGACTGGAAACTCCGGAGAATGTCCGCAGCAACTGACTGATTATCTGGAGTCCAGTCGGAAAGCAGCTACAGACGACTGAACTGAATGAAGAGGTCATTCAGGTAATACTATCTATTCTGTTAAGTGCCTCAGGTTTTATAAAGTCGAGGACAATGTTGACGCGTGTGTTTTCGTTGCAGAACTCACCCACTGTTTCTTCTTGGTCTGGGAGATGAGCTGTTTGTGTTGGGCCACCAGCTTCTTCACCTCCTCCACCAGCTCCTCTTTACACTTCTCCTTCACCTGCTTACACTTCCTCTCCATCTCCGCTTGAGATCCGGCCACCGCCTTCGTCACCGCCTGACGCTTCTCCTCTTCCATCTCTGCTCGGAGCTGAAGCCACAGGACACGCTGGGTTTTTATCTGAGGCAGGTTCCAAACCCTCACAGGGCCGAGCACCGCAGTATCAAGTTTATCAGTAAATGCAAACGCACCTTTTCCAGCGCTTCTCGGACGACCCTCTCCGTTTCCCTCTTGTTGTCTGCCTTCATCATCTCTTTGACGTCGTTGAAGACCTTGGTGTATTTCTCGTGGCACATGTTCTGGCAGGCGCCGTCGCTGTTGGTCTGGGTGCCGCGGTGCAGCGTGCGCGGCGACCCTCCGCTGGCCTTCTTGGTCTGCGTCGACACCGACAGCTTCTCAGGCTGCTGCGGCGCTGAGGACACGGGAATCTCCTGGCTGGAGCTCACTGCCTCCATCTCGGGCTCCGGGTCCTGGAGGAGCGGGTACGAGAGAGAGAGTGACAAACCCAAAACTTCTAAGTGTCTTAGAAAGGATGATACAATGAAATATCACATTTATAACAAGCTAATATTGGCTTCGGTGCCTCTACACAAACTACACGATAAAGAACTAGAAGCACTCGGAGAGAACACCCCTCCACAAAATGTCATTAAAATCAGTTCAGTACTTTTTGAGCAGTCCTGTTAACTAACTAACGAACAAATGATGACCAATGAAAACAGCCTGTGACCTAAATATTTACCGTTGGATTGTTGACAAACAAACTTACACTGGCTTCCTCTTTGGGCTCAACCATTTGAGACCGACGACTTTTCTTCGCCTTTGGCTCCTGACTGCTTTTGAGCTGGAGGAGAGGAAGAAAAAAGGTCAAATTTTAATAATAATTTGTCCCTAAATTCCTCAAAACTCTTGTGAACATCCACTTTGACTCATGGTGTCGCTGCTTCACATTGGTTCGGTTCTTCGGTTCACCAAAGTAATGGAATACACGTTAAATGGTAGACGTGTTGTGTGTCACTCTACTTTCACCAAATATCAGATGGACTTCGGCAAACGGGAGCAGAATAATGACTTAATGTTAAAGATCAAGCTTGATGGCACGTGTTCAAATAAAAAACGAGCATCACAACGTCGTCGCTACTCGCCAAAACTTTACTGTTCTCTTAGGTGTTTTTTCACAAAGTGTTTCCAAGGCGATGGGTAAGTGCTTTCCTGAGTGTTCATTGGTTGGTATCACACAAACGGCAGGTGGACAAACCAATCTCCTAATGGTGCGAAGGATTGTGCTCTATATGAAGATAGGCTCGTTTTGAGTGATGCAAGATCTTGAGGACAGATTCAAACAAGAGGCGAGACTCTACAGATACTAACATCTGAACTGTCTGCAGGTTGAATCATCGCTGAGATATTGATTAAGATGTATGGGCGTGTCCTTAGACCCCAGTTAATATTTAAATCTATTAATACTAATCTATTAATTGAAGGAAATGAAGGGAGTAAATGTTACTCTGACAATGTGGCAGTTTGGTCACCAGATGGCACTAGAAGGTACAAGTGTAAACCACCACATCAACTGGGAACTTTATCTTCGTTGTGTTTCAAGTGAAATCCTCATGACCGTACTCACATGTCGGACCTGCTCGTTGCTCGTGGAGGAGATGCTCGACTCGGCTTCGTCTGTCCGCTCCAGTCTATCGGACCTCGCGGCGCCGCCGCCGCCGCCGCCGCCTCCACCACCACCACCACCGCCGCCCTCCTCCTCGTCCTCCTCCACCTCCACCTCGTCCTCCTCCTCCTCCTCCTCTTCCTGCAGCTGCTGCTGCTGCTGCTGCTGGCTCTGTTGATGGGGCTGGTGTGGCAGGCTGCTTTCCTCCATCTTTGTTTTCCAGTAGCGTCCCTCCCTCAGGAAACGCTGGTAAACCTCAAGCTCCTCGCACGCCTTCTTCCAACCATTGCTGCGCTTCACCTGCAGCTGCTGGACACTCACCTTGATGTCCTGTATGTTGTCTGCAGGAATCCAGGCTCTGCAGAAGACAAGGATAATACAAGTATCCGCTTTGCAGAGCAGCACTGCAACACTTTAAAATGTGCGTCAGTCCTGCTGACTGGACTGGAACTGTTGGACCAACGAATCAGAAAAGTGATGCTGTGTACTGTGATGTCTTCCACATGGGCTGACCTCTGGTGCTGGTGTCCGAAGAAGCGCACGTCCACCTGGTTGTCCTCCCGCTGCAGTACTTTGGCCGGCCAGTAGCCAAAACCCTTCATCTTCGCCCAGACCAGGTCATGACTGGGGCTCTGCCAAGGTAACACACAAACACACACACACACACACACAGACACACACAGAAACCTGTTAGATTTCTAACAAGAAAACTATATCAGACTTGTTTCTCATGCCAACTATTACATTTATTATTACCAGATTCTTGATGCATTCTTTATGTATATAAACTTTTATATTTATAACTATTTTCACAGGGTTAGTTGTACAAGTTAATACTCCAATACTCCAATTGCATCTTACAACTGCTTCCATGCAGCTGTTGTTCTAGAAAACAACAATAAGACATTGAGATGAAACATCCTGTTGCAGCGGGCCTTTACTCACACAGGGGTAACAGAACCAGTTGTCGGGCCGGGCGTTCGACAGGTAGAAGCAGTTCTTACACAACAACAACTCGTTCAACTGGAAGAGTAAAAGAGGGGGGGGGGGATATAATATGGACACATAAAAAATAAGTCATCAACTCAGAAACTTAATGTCACTGCTGTGAACGGTGCAGGAAATAAAACCAATGAGACGCTGGTACCTCGTGACATGTGTCGCTGAAGAGCAACCGTGCGATCTCTGCCTGGTCGCTGTGAACTGCATACAAGAAAACACACCCTTAATAATTAAGTCACACGGGAAAAAAACATCATGTCACCTGCACAACTTTGACTCACCTCCATACAAGATGGAAGTGTTGTGAACAATCAGCTGAGCGTCTGCTTTGAACTCATCAAAGTTCTTATACTTTCCCTCAGACAGGTTCTGAAAGAGAGACAAACCGACAGACCCATGAGGAGATCAAGTGATAAACAGAGATCTGAGCTCATGCTGAGTTTGTTTTGTCCAGTAAAGGGCGACTACTTTATTCCCGCATTTACCCAAATTGTGACCAAGTACTTAATTTACCTGATCTGCAGAGGGTAACAGTCTTGTATTAGGGAAAGAACTTCAAGCATAGACTGTAAATAAAGATGGACGACGCGTCTCCACTTCCTCCCACTATCCAGAAATGGAGACAAAATATCCAGGGTACGAACGCTGCCATCTGGCACCGCTGACGTCATTTGGAGTCTGTGTAGTAGTGATGAGGGGATGGAGATTTTTAGTTCGATCCCCGTCCCATCCAAAACACAGAAGAGGCGGGTTTATGACCTATATTGCAGCCAGCCACCAGGGGGGGCGATCAGGACGTGTTGGCCTCACTTTTGGAGAGCCATTATATTGTCTATCTTTATATACAGTCTATGACTTCAAGTATTTTGGTAGCATTTGGACACAAAGCCAGATTTGAACTTGTGTGCCCTCATACGCCCCGGCCCGCCCACACACACCCACACACAAATAACCACACAACCACACACAGTTTGAGAATATTTTGAGGCGTTACGACTGGTGTAATATAAAGTTATGTTTTCTAAAGTAAATATGGGGAATTGTCTGAAAGGCTGAGGGAATTTGTTTATGATAAAAAATAAATTAAATAAAAAATAAATGAATCAATAAATATGAAAACAGTAAAAAAAAAAAACTTTAAGCCCCTCAAATGAGAGGGCGGAGCTTCAAGAGGGGACACTTGGCTGTTACCTCTTGGATGTTGGAGACGTCCAGTGCAGTGTGGATCAGCCGTCTGTACATGGGATGTTTAATGTCTTTGCCTTTCTTGTTCAGGTCCACTGCCTGCAATGTAGACGAATGAATATTCCTTGGTTCAAGTCTCTCAAATTCGAGGATATTTTGTCATAAAGTAAAGTTGCAGTGGTACATATGACATAAAACCTGTTTTACTCCCCCCGGATATGATATATCATATATTTGAATAACTGCATCACTGCAATATATCAGTCACAGGGAGGAGGTTGAAGGGGGGTAGAAATAAATGTTTGTTCTCACCCTCTCCTTCATACGCTGGACGATGAAACGCAGGTATTTACACATGTCCTGTTTGTTCAGGTTCTTCTTTTTACTGCCCTGCAGGAAGGAAGGAGGGAAGTTTAGAGTCATGCCACTTCTGACCTGACCTTATAAGCCAAATAATCAGATACACAGACACACTTACAATTTAATAAACATTTATTACGGCCCATTACAGGAACAGAGTGTCCTCAAAAGTACCAAAAATATAAATCAAAGGGTTAAGTACGGGTACAGAAGTCGTCTGCTAACAGGTAGATTAGCTTAAGACACAATAGTCAGTTTATAATGTCATTAAAGCACCAAAAGCTTTAAGTGGGGAAGTAAAATGAAAAGTAGTTAGCCTCGTAATCCAGCAGAGGGCGCTTGTTATCAGCGTGACAACTTCATGCCCTGTCTCATTCTTGTTTAAAGGAAATGTTGGACACAAGCAATCAAAGCCGTCTGGAATGGACACTCCAACAACTGTCATGCCAGATTAGTTCAAACTTGTTTTGGGGAAAGGTTCCAACCCTATTTCACATCTCACTTACGATGCTTATTTCTTATAACATCAACTTCTGTTAATCCTCTCATACTAAACCCAACTCCAACCTTTATACTCCAAAATGTCCTTTTTTTCACAAAACCATTAGTCATTAAATCAATAGGCATAATGGAGCATTAAGAGGGAATACACTTTCCAGTTTGACCACCTACCCTGCAGGCGACGCACTGCCAGTGCGATCCTCCATCTCTGGGCTTGCACTCGTCCGACAGACACTTGAGATGGTAGACTCGGAAGCAGTTGTCGCACGTGAGGATGTCGCCCGGTAGGTGACACTCGAAGCAGTACCAGTCGTGGCTTTCTGCCTCCCAGTCCTGCAGGGAAGAGACAGCACAGCACAAGTTTGGGTGACCCCCCCCTCCAACCTGCCAACCACAGCAGGGGAGGAAACAATATTTTCTGTCTGCCATCCTCGATTAAACCTAGCTCTCAGATTTAGTGTCCGGGCACAGAGGAAGTGTCAGGGACCAGTTTGTCCCTGAAGGTGTTGGGTTCCTTGCTCAACTCAACAACGGAGAGTAGAGGTCATAACTCCACCAAGGTCCAACAGATCAATCAAGTTGCACCAACACTTCACAAACTATCAGTCAACATGTCTGACTTTTTAAAAATCAAGATCCATGAATTACAGTGGGAATCAGTGAAAATGTCAATAAACGCTCTAATCGCACAATGTTAAAGAAAGTGAGAAAAGAAATCCAGGATCTGCCCCCTGATGCAGATGTTTCATGGAAATCAACTCTGTCATTTTTGCTTAATCCTGTTGACAAACAAGCAAACCAACCAACACCAAACCGACAGAACTTCCAGGGTGGAGATAATGATTTAAACCATGAATAAAAATGTGTGTTCTTCTGGGTCAATACACTGGGAAAAATGCGTCTCAAAGAAAAACGGGGATTTGACTGACTAATAGTATCAAACCTGGGTACTTTTGGTAGAGATGTGTCTGAAGCATTGAAAGTAAAAACTGGCACTGAATACCTGATTGAAATGTCCAGTGACACCCAGCTCTCACTGGCCTATCGTGTATTGTTGTATACTATTACAGAAGTAACGTAGTTAAAGTTAATATAAAGTACTCGTCTTTGTGGGTGAGCGGCCAATGCCTTTTTATAAATAATACCAACACAAACATGTGGCAGTGGTCCTGTTTTAGGTCTCGCTCTCTGCAGCGTATATTCAAGTAAACAGCACAGAGACGGAAAGCATGCATCACTAAAACTCCTTCTACTTATCAACCTGTCAAGAGTCCAACTCCTCCCACTCACAGTCTGGACCGACTCAGCGGGGGAGAGGAGTCGTGGCCAGAAGAGAACAGAACTTTGGCCCTTGATCCTTTCTCCATGTGGTTAAGTGCCGTAGCTTGAGGACGCTACGATCATCTTTGAACAGAACGTGCTCTCCTAAACTTTGTTCTTGCACAATTGTGACCAGGGTAGGTAATTATCAGCGCATTCTGGAGATAAAATTCTTATCGCAGTTGATTTTGCAAATACAGTTATCATTGCATCTATGTCTATATCATCTCATGAAGACCTTACACACTTTATTTATTTGAAGATTAAAGCTTCCGACATGCACAATTTAAAGCAAACTGTCGTTGAAGCGGCTCCTAGTTGTGGAAACTGCCATCAGTGTCCCACAGCACTGGACACCACAGACTCATCACGCTGAGCAGCCAGTGACCCGTATTTTCTGCATCTAACTACTTAGTCAATGCTTTAATGCACTGTACTATGTACTGTTCAATCATTCATATTTCAGTATTTAATTGTTGTATCATTTCCTTATATAGTTCCTTTTTATTGCATTCCATTTTTATTCTATTCTTTGATTCTGCCTGTATTCATTCTCCATTTGATGCTGGAATACCAAAATTAAATAAACAAATTATCGTATCTTAGCTTTTTCAGCAGAACACATTTTTTACTCCAAGTGAACCAACAAGGGGCTTTTGTTTTCAGCGAGGTCGTCAGGAAAGCCTCGACTGTACCTCATTCAGATCAATTCTTAGTAGTTGGAGCTACTCTGCAAACAGAACTTGGCCTTAACCCATGAGCCTAACTCACACTGCGTGTTTGCATTCCTGTAATGCAAAGTACCACACGCTACGTGGGAGTGGCCGTGGTCAGATCACATTCTCACTCTCTAGGTTCATTTCGGGACAAAGAGTGTGAATACAGTAGAACATCTGTGTTCACATATCCCCAAACGAACCAAAGAGAAGAAGGACAATTTACCAGGGGCATAAATTAAATTCCGTCCACAGATGCCTCAGATGACTTCTGTACTTTTCAGAGTGTAATAGACTCTTCACCCACGCAAACACTTGACATTACAGAGACGGTCCTTGTGTTCTGCCGAGTGTCGAGGGCCGCTTCACTGTTGTGAAAGACAAGTGGCTGACTTCAAAAGGCTGGAGCCCTCTGAGCCCAGGACACCGCGTCTGCTTTCAGCAAAGCAAGTTTCCACAACAGCGTGGACACACATCGTTACAGCAACATGATGTTTGAGTACGAAACCAGCCATAGTTAAAAAAGACTGAAGCTCGCAGATTCAAAATCAGTCTTTGTGACTTGTGACCGGGGGGCAGCGAGTCCGACCATCATGTGCCTTCTATCGACCTACACAAAACAGCTCTGAAGCAAACACACTGCTTCACTTGTAGTCTGATGTATCCTTAAAACTCATGCAACGCTGTTATTATGAATTCTCTTTTGCATATTTTATATTACACTTTACTTCGGCTTGTTTCAATTTGCTGAATTTGTGCGTGTACACATTGCGCACACACACACAAACACTAATTCAGCAAATTAAATACTAAACGGAAATTTGAACTAATTAAGCTCAGTGTTTTTCAACATTTCCTCAGACGTTAAAAGGAATACACAACAGCACATTATGATATTGTCTCATAATCGCTCACACCACCCAGATCCTGAAGCATGATTCACGTTACACTTGCTCAACACAGTGTGAACCAGCATCTCTCCTTAAAAGTGTCTAAAATGCTTTAGATGTTAAACCCTGCACTCGATCCTACTCCGCTGACGTCACAATCCATTTAGAAGCTCGCAGAGAAATCGATGAAGTTTCAAAAACAACGTCACAGAGGAGAGTGTGAAATGGGTTAAATGAGTTAGTAAATTAGTGTCGAGTTAGTTAGACTGTCTTTCACACTCACTACTGTCGAAGTGCAAAAACACCTCAAATCATGTTAATTTTCATGCATCACAAGTGCCCAGATTTAAATTGGTTTACCAACCTATTTATGTAAAAAGAAAAATATGAATTTAGGGTATGAATTCACAGGCAACGTAAGAATTTAATTTGGGACAAAACTGGATTTAATCCAATCTGGCTTGAGACAGTGCATTTTAAACTTCATGATGGGTGAGCAAACACCCCGGTTAACTGTTTGAGGATCAAATATTCCTGAGGTCAACTCAAGGACGCAGCACATGCCAGTTGAACTGAATCCAGGCACCTGCGGAGGGAGAGTTAGCCTCCATCTAACAACTGCTTTATTCTAGTCTCCCCACTGAGTGACTGCTAAAAAAAAAAAAACACAAAAACACAACACAAAAAAGAAAACAGTCGGCTGTGTTACTAGGCAGCAGGCACGGGGAAAACTAAAAGAGCACAACCACACAAAGTACAACTACCTCCGCCCACCTCCACCCTCCATCAATGATTGAAAATGAAGAAGCATGCCAGACAGAGGTTAAGATCACAGCACACACCCCCCCCCCCTTCTGAAGAGAACTACAAGACCAAAATACTACAAACGCACAGATGCTCGCTACCAACCGCGACTATGCTAGCATTGCCTGTTGTCTCTCAGTAGAATATGATTCAATCAAGCATACTCTGATTACTGTTCATACTATAATTTACTGTTGCTAGTTCCACTCGGGTTGGCAGCGTTTAAATATGCCAGGTAGCGGATACAGGTACCGGGTTAGACTTTGAGTTTTGCAAATCAAGTAACAGCAAATCTGTATGGAAGTAGCGAGGACTTTTTTTTCATTACTTTCATCACTTATCACTTCCGCAAGAAACTTGGCCACATAGACGCAGCGCTGCGATGGACTTTCGTGAAGCTTCTTACAGCATAACTGAAGTGTAGGCCAGCATGCAGAGCCATTCTGCAAAATGAAACCTGATACGTTTTCACCTCCATAGTACAAGATGAGGATTTTTCTCACTACTGGCCCAGAAGGCTTATCATTTCATTGTATACAGCCCACAACCTTTACACTAGCCAGAACATACTGTATGCTGTTTAACTTCAGGAGTCTGCATAAGAAGATTCACTCAAATCCCTGTCTGCACTGCATGTGGCAGAACCGCTTTCTCACAGAATGATGTTAGTCGAGAGGAGGGAGGAAAGAATGAAGGGATCAAATGAAGAACAAACGCTGACTTAAGAAATAACAATGCAGCCCTTACCTTGCTTCCCTCGGCTTTCGGCTCCTGTGATTGAAAGTGATTGAGAGAGTAGTGTTTAACAGTCCTGCTGCTAAAATGAACCGAGCTCCGCTGGACAACAGTCCTCAGAGACCATGACTTCCTTATCTCCTTTCAATATGGACTGGAACCATTGTTTTAAAAAGGGCCTGAGTAGTTCATGTTAGACTTACAAAATGAATGTTAACTCTACCAGCATTATAGTTCTCACTAATGTCTCTCTAGTTTAATGGATAAAACATAACACCATATGCCAGCATGTTAGTGCCCTGGTGTCAAAAGCACTGGGGTTGAGGCTACATCCACACTACTACATTTTAGTTTTTAAAAACGCATCACTGTTGCTATGGTTACACCTGCTGTCCCCACTACACCGGAGTTCTACAAGTTTAGAAACGCTTACACAAAAGAAATCCCTGCTCGTACTTTTCACCGTTGTTCCTCGTTCGTACTATTTTTCCAGCTAAGAAAACCAAATGCAAATAAACAATCTGCTTCCTGTTTACGCCGGCATGCACATGCCCAGTGTATGCAAGCGGTCATGTGATTGTATTGAGTTTTCAGCTGTGTTCTTACGGACGATTATACAGACCAAAAACACTCGTCTGGAGGATTTTAGTTTTAAAAGGCTGTTGTAAAACTAAAATGTGTTCGCATGGATGTAGCCTAAAGCAGCCACGAATACATGTTACTGGCACTGGCACACAGAGAGTGCTCGTCACGTTACAGACGCTAGAGACTCTGAACAGTTCCTCATTACTAACATGATAAATAAAAACAAGGACTACACAAGAAAAGAGAACAGCATTAATAACACAACACAGCAGAGAGCTAAAACAAAATACACACTATTGGAAAATAAAGTGATATGCACTTCTTTCTATGTGTTTAAGATTGAGTGTTCGTTGTTGCTCGTGTTAATAACCTGATTCATTGGGAATGGACTCGACATTTCCTCCCCCGGTAGCCAGTATCCTTCCTGCTCAATGCCGGCCTTTGAGCCCTTGCAGCCGACCGTGAGGGTCTCCACCACCAGGCCGTCCTTAACAGCCAGGCTCAGCTGTCTGGCAGTCTCCTTAGGGTGCATACTAAAAACACGACTCAGGTACCTGCACAGGTGAGAGTGGAGAAGGAAGGTAACAATTAGCGACAACAGCTGTGCCCAAACCCAGAAACTCATCGCTTGTATGAGTGCAGCAGTTTGAAAGGTTGTTTCTAAGTAAGGTGAGACTTAAGAAATCTGTGAAAATGTCCAAAGATCCCAAAAATCTTTCTTGGCCCATTCCCCATCTTTCCAACAAGTATTGTGGAAATTCCTTCAGTAGTTTTTTTCCTAATTCTGCTGACAGGGAATACGAGATACTGTATATTGGTATAATTTAAGTTTCCCAATTTGGGACAGAGCATATGTGTTTCTCTCCCAAAAACAGTGATCAGGGATACATGTGGTGTTTGAAAATATCAAAGCAATCAAAGAAAGTTTTTATCATCATCTCTCATGCACCTACATTTCTCAGTGTGGGAGCAAGTGGGATTATAATAATGGCTTACTGGATTCCCCCCCCCAACTGCCTGCTGACTGGCAGTGAACCTCACTAGGCAAGGTCATGTGTCCTCTACTGTGCCAGACAGCCAACGAACAGACCATGTCACTGAGTCAGGTGAGTCTGTATTTACTCCTGAGTCACAAATTTAGCCCGACGGCAGCTCTGAGTACCAAGTCAGACAGGAGTTCTCTGTGGTAAAGATTTGTCTGGTTTCTCGTCTTCATCGGCACAGGTCGCATGCATACATCTTAAGAGGTACCTTACAACAATTAGCTTTTTAAATGATTATATAATTGGTTTCAAGTCGTCTGACTGCTGTGGCCTCCCAGTATGAGTAAATCACATTTACCTCCAAGAGGGGACGGTTAATTATTCACCTCAGCCTCACTCTGTTTCTACAGAAGCAAACTCAACAACCCTCTTAGCCACCGAGCCTGTTGGTGAAATTAAGCTACACTGGAACAGGACGGGGCTGAGGTGCTACGGAGAGAGAGAACGCCACCCGTTGCATGTCGCTGCTTTCTGTTGCCACGACAACGGCCGCTTGTCAGTTTTCATTTGGCAAGGCACCAGCTCCCAAGGTGCTCGCCAACTCATCGTACGAGATGTGCCAAGTGTTTCCTTTAGAATCTGCTCCATCCGCCAAATGAAAGGAATGAGTGAGCAGTGAGGTCTGCCGCAGATGATTTGTCAACAATTTGCATAGTTTGAACAATGTGAGATTCTCTCCACGGATCAAATCATAATCCGTCATGAACCCGACCTGCTGCAGATTCTATGTCTCCTCCATGTTGGCACATGTGACAGGGACCAAACGGCGTCATCCATCTTTACTTACAGTCCATGATATATTGAATTTTGAAGTAAAACATTTTTTCCATGATCTGCATTGTGATAAATTAGGTAAATTATTAAAGCAGCCAGCTATGTCTATATACAGTCAGTCCATGTAAAGGCATGTTTATGTGTGAAGCCATTTTCTCTCCTCAGGTTATCACCTGAAACATGTGACTAGGAAGCGGTTCGGGACAGTCGTCTACTTTAACAGGCTCAAAGACCAGTTTTCTGGATGAAAGGTTGGTGGGTTATTGAAATTAAAGGTACCACAAACCTTAATTACCAAGCTACTATCCACCCTTCCTGTCACTAGATGTACAACAAAATGCATTAAGTGGTTTTGCAGCAACAAAATCCCAATCACCTCATTCGTTCTAGGCTGGTTAAATAAAACTCAGGATACAGCTTTTGTTTTTTTTATCTCAGCAGACAAAATGAGTGCCAAGAATGAAGTCTAAACAATTTTTTTAGAATTAGTGTGAACCAACCCTTTAAAGAGTCATTAAACAGTGTGCTGTGAATATACATATAATCATACTGGCATTATATGCTGTGAACTTACTTGGAGATCCTGTCCATATTTGCGATTTGTTTCTGGTTGCGGATGACCTCAATGGCCGCCCACACATACTGGACCACCTTGGGGTCTGCCTGCCTCTTCTTCACCACACGTGACATAATTTCCTTATTCATGACGACTGTGGGGAAACAAAGACAACATTTTAATCAGCAGTTACATGTTTTTTTTTTCCTCATGAATACAAATACAAAAGCTGACATCTACACTACTCCATTTTAGTTTTTAAAACACATCACTGCGGGTATGTTTACGCCTGCCATCCACACTACTCAGTGTTTGAATATCTTGAAATACAATTTTACGCAGTCCTCTTCTTAAACATCCTTGAAACTCAAGATGTCGCTTTCATACATCGCAGCCAACCACAAACCATAAGAATGCTTAGGGCATTTTTATTCGCCGGATTATGCTTGGCTTTCGTGCACTTTGCGGTCGAAGAGGCAGATGACGAGATGTCGAGGGAAGATGTTCGTCTTCACACTTTTCTCATGAGCATATGAACTGTGATTTAGGGTGGGAAAAAAAATAATAACACGTGACGCATTTGACCCTGGGAGCAAATTCGCCAAGAATGAATGCAAATGAAACAGAAACACACAGCATGTGTTCAGTCACAGCCAACAGGCACAACTCCACTGGTCAGAGTGGAGGATTCTTAAAGGGGATGGTTCTACTCAGCACTATGTCGATAGAGGGGGTGAAGTGTTTGAGTCCACAAAACACTTCTGTAGTCTCAGGGGTAAACAGTGTTGCAGCAGAATCCAATACAATTGACTTCAATTGTATTGGCTTAGGGTTATTGTTAGGGTCTTCTTCAGATGTGAAAACAGGAAAAACCCCAACATGTCTCCAAACTGCTCCTGTGGTGTCATCCAAGTGTCCGCAGGCCCCCACATTCAAGTACGACTCGGAACGGCGTCGTTTATTAATCTAAATGTCCGCTGTTATCCTCCTCTGGAGCCGCGTTCACGTCCATGCACACACACACCGCACACGCCTATATGCTCTCTTCCAAGGTGCACGTGACGACATCAGCGATACTCAGCAGTAACTGCAGCGATGCTACCGGAAGTAGCGATGCCACCCTTGGGCGAGGGCTTGTGAGCGGCTCTGGGGGAGAATCCCAGCAAACATTTAGGCTAAGAACACGGCGTAAATGATGCTGTTTTGAGTTGTATTCGGATGTCGGGGCTTACGGACACTTGGATGACACCACAGGAGCAGTATGGAGGCATTTCGTGGTTTTTTCGTTGTGTTTTTTTTTTACGTTTGAAGACGTCGTCGCCAGTTGCTTCAATTGTATTGGATTCTGCTCCAAGGCTGTTTACCCCTGAAACTCCCAAAGTGTTTTGTGGACTCGAACACTTCCATCGGCATAGTGGTAGAGTAGATAATGAGTGAACTTTCATTTTTAAGACAGTCGCCTCTTCAAATGCAGCCCCTCCGGACAGCGTCCACAGATTTTAAAGAGATCACCTTGTCCCCTGGCAGCAGAGTCGTGAGATTATGAATTCTGTGATTTGCCCATGTACACAACAAATTGCATTGGATTACAGTCCCCTCTTCTGTCTGGCCTGTAGCAGGTGTGTGGGGGGGGAGGAGGGCCCCCAGTGTCACGGTGCCAGGCCCGCCACACCACACGATGACAGCAGCACCGGCTCTGCAGCAGCCAGCGTGCTCCCCACTCAATTAGGGAAGGTGCGCGACACGGGAGGTCAATTAAGACACGCTGAGGTTTCATGGCTCCCAACGTAAACAAAGCGACTAAACCGCGCTGCCGTGGACTCCTCGCGCACCGTGACAGCTCCCCGGAGCATCGAACACACAGCAACAACCCCCCCCCCCGGTTTGAATGCCGATTTAAACAACTGTGACAGTTAGGGTGTCACGAAGAAACCTCCAAAAGCCCGTCTGCCATCCACCGTTAGCCCGCTGGTAGCCGCCCGCCCGACACGGGTGGGATGAGACCCAACGATCGAGGGGTCCCAGGTGAAGGACACCCCGCGTTTCCACCATGTGACACACAACTCCACAACCAATCTGTGACTTAAATGACACACGAGACACAACTGGTGACAAAGAGACAGTCGAGGAGGGCCACGGGCTCTGCCGGGGGACTAGCGCCATGTAGCTACCGACTAGCAGGCTAGCTAACATCCAAAGCGTGACCAGACGAAGGGGGGGGGGGGTTGTCCGTCCCTGTGCAACTTACACCGGACAGTACGTGATGTGTACGTATGCTTAATTATAACACAAAACCAAGAACACGCACTGGGGGTTAATGGGCGACTGGCACGCAGGCTGTCGCGGTGCGTCCATTCGAGTGAGCGATGCTAGCAGGCTGTTACGTCGCTAGCCTTCGCTGGCGGACCGGACAACTTCGCCAACTTGACAGCGAACACAAACAAGAACCACAATCGCGGCGACGCGTTAGTATCGTGAGCACGCGCGAGGCTCTGCCCGCCGCCACGAGGGACCGACACCCCCCCACCCCCGGCTAACTGGCTACCTGCTCGTTTGTTTTGGAGGGCGCCATGTTCACGGTCCTCCATCACGGGATAAGCTAGGGCAGGCTAGGCTAACGGTGCTAGCGCCCGTAGTTGCTGTGCTAGCTAGCCCGCCGGAGCTCGTGAGCGGTACAACAGGATAACGGAGAGAAGTCGAACCCACCTCGGCCACGGGGTCACCAACACACGGCGCTGCAGGGAACCCGCGAAGGACGAGAGGCGAGGCCGCTTACATCGGTGTTTCTCGGGCTCGTTGAGGCTGCGGAAGGCGGAGTGTGTGCGCGTGTGTGTGTGTGTGTGTGTGTGTGTGGCAGCCGGCCACAGGACAGCAGCGGCTGGGAGGTAAACACACCCGACCGAGCCGAGCCACAGGGAGAGCTCCAGCGGGGGAGTCCGACTCGCAGCAGCCGACAGCCCGGCACTCAGCAACCGTGGCCACGCCGCCGATTCTACACGTCACAGGCCGATTTGCTGGTTATGTGGGAAGTGGCACTGTGCATGGGCGGATGAGCCACCAAGGAGGGCCCCGGGGCAAGACCTCCACCGAACATCCTTCTGACAATATTGCGGCTTTCGGACATGCACTGGACTCCGGAGATTCTCCGCAGTTTCTCCGGAGGGAGGCGTGTGGATGCAGATGTGGGGTTGGGAGCCTCCACAGTTTCTCCGCCCGGCCCCCTTGTAGAAATGCCACGTTCCGTTAAACCGCGGTGCTTTCCGACCCCCGAGTTGCAGGTTGCAACTGGAGCGCCCCCTAGTGTTGAAATTTCAACTCAGGAGGTCAGGGAATGAGTCCACCCCTGATTTCGAAATCCAAGATGACCCCTGTGTATACCAACAGTAGCTAAAGATGTAGTTTTGACTGTTTATTAGCACTCTGTTGTTAAATACACACAGTACTGTCTAATTACTGAGGCTTTACTACGGTGTTAGTATGAGTGAAATGCAGCGTAATGTGCTATTGTGAATTGTTTTTGCTAACAATGGCTTGTTGGCTAACTTAAACATTGTTTCTGTGCAACTGGAACGCCATCAACTTGGGTTATTCAGCTGTGGCGTCTTTCCGAGCCCCAAGGTGTAATCCAACGTGGCAAAACTCGGCAGAAAGTCCACAGAAGTCGATAGAAGAACCCAGCAGGGGGGGTTTTGTAGTGTCGATTAGTTTTGTATTGATAAGTCATTTTTTTGTACACAGAGAATATTTTTATTGTGTACGTTTGTGTCCCAAATATAATGTTTCATAACATTTGCTGCCAGTGGTTGGGGACCTTTCTTTAAAATTGTCAAAATTGTATCTTCACGATCTAAATGAGATGTGTCATATTGAACGTGATATATGTAACAGGAGGAGAGAGGTGTGCATGTGTGAAGCCTGGTTTAGTGAAGTCACTGTACTGATATCATTCTGTCGATGCAGAGAGCTGTGGAGAAAATAAACGTCCCCAACCAGCAAGGCAACAGTGGTCGTCATCTTTTCCCTCAGCGTTAATAAACACTATTATGAAATTATTATTTAATCATTTATTTAATCAAAAGATGTAGAAAAAAATAATACTTAACTCGGCTTCTTGAGTGTGAAGATTTCCAATGTTCTTATTTTCAATAATTTGTCAATATTGATTATTGATTGTGAGCATTTTAAATT